>NC_034612.1:14133951-14169709 GCF_900095145.1 Mus pahari | reverse complement strand
TCCTTCCTTCCTTCCTTCCTTCCTTCCTCCCTTCCTCCCTTCCTCCCTTCCTCCCTTCCTCCCTTCCTCCCTTCCTCTCTGTCTCTGTCTCTGTCTCTCTCTCTCTCTCTCTCCCTTTCTCTCTTTCTTTTATTGGTTTTGTGATTTCTCATTTTTACTTTTTTTTTTAGAGGATGCTTCTCTGACACTCCAGGAGGCTACTATGATTGCTACAGGGTTAGGTCGTCCTGTGCCATAGCTTTTCTTCAAAGCCATATTATGTATGACTGGCTAGTCAGTCTCGTAGCCTGTGAAAAGGACAGGAGTTGGATAGGTTAATATACAAGAGTTCCCCAACTAGGCATTTCGTGTTCCTGGGTGAGTCCTTAGAATTGAGTCAACTCTCAGGAGTTGTTTAGTGGTTTTTTGTTTGTTTGTTTTCGTTTTTTGATCATTGAAGGTTTACAGAATTAGTTAATAATGTTGTTCCAAAAAATGTATTTCGAAGATATTTGAACCACTTATTATTTTCTTGCATTTCGTGCCCCCCTCCCATTCTCTCACCTTCCTTCAGTCCCTTCCTCTTCCTCCCCTTCTTCCTTGATGAGGGTCAGAGGGTTGAGACAGGGTTCCAGGTAGCTCAAGCTAGCCTCAAACTTGCTGTATAGTCTAGCCTGGTCTTCAGTTCTTGATCTTCCTGCCTCTACCTCCTAACTGCTGGGGTTACAGGTCGTGCCACCACACCCAGCTTTGCTCTGCTCTTTCAAAACAGGTATTAAACGTCAGCATTTTAAGATAGTCATTAAAAAAATTAAACAATGTAAAGGGCTATTGATTGTGCTAATAGTGGCGTGTATCACCTTTAATATTCTGAATCTTATTCATGCCTCAGAATCCATCCCAGTTTGTAACCTCGCCTTCTCTAGCAGCATAAGGTTTCGAGTTTTCTAGTATCCAAAGAACGTGACTTTTCCAATGTTTTTCCTTGCTATTCGTTAATCACTTGCTCACTTGTTCATTGTTTTAAAGAACATATGGTATAACATTGGGAAAGTTGTGCATGGCACGTGACTCCAAAGACATATTTGATTATGTCTGTGATTTATGGAACTAAAACATATACACTATTGAAACAATAAAATAGAAAGGTCTGTTTTTTTTTCTAAAATAGCTTGGATAAACAATACATTTTATGGTCCAAGGGCAAACGCCAGACATCTTACCACCAGTGTCTTCAGTGACTTAGTTTTCCTCTCCAGGGACAATGACATACAACAGCTCTCTGTGTGTGTTTGTGTGTGTTTATGGATGAGTGTGTGTGCTCATTGTATGTATGTATGCTCCTTTATATGTGTTTATGTATGTGTTTGCACTTGTGATTATTGTATGTATATATGCATATTTATGTATATATTTATATAATGTGTGTGTTTGTATGTTTGACTGTGTTTGCATGTTGTATGTGTGCGTATGTATGTTTGTGTGTGAATGTGTGTATATGTGTACTTTCCAAGACGGTCTCTGCATATATCAAGATGCATTGTATACAGGACAGAAACAGCTGCCTGCTCTTGCGCACTGCATTTTGGGCTTACCGAAGTGGACCTTGATGAGGGAGTCCCTGTTGCTGAGTGTACCATTGCCAGGTTTCTCAGATAGTCAGCACTGTGTTCCGCAGATAGGCCCTTCTGGGGCGAGTGTTCATGGAGTTCTGGGTGGTACTTTGAGAAGCAAGGGTACGGCATCCGGGTTCTGGCTTACACAGTTCTCATGCAGGTGTCCTGCCACCTGGGGAACACAGTTCCAGAGGCTGCGTGTCCAAATCAGTGTGGGTATTTTCTTTCCACTTGGGACCCTTGTGGCTGAGTTGTTCCCACAAAAGTTGTGTCAGCTTGCATTGCGACATATGGCGTGTGAATAGGAGGGCTTGGTTTCTGACCTCAAAACTCCAGGCAAGGAAAGAGGTTTTAAGTACAATGAAAATCTGAGACAAGTCCTGGGTGAGGGAGGGGCTTGTCCTCTCAGAAGGCAGGCTGCCATCAGCAGGCTAAAGCTGCCCTGCCCATTAGGCACATTCGTACACAGCAGAGGGAACCTTTATGTTCAGGAGTCTTGTCTACAGACTAGCCTGCAAGCTTCCTTCCTCTGAAGAGGCAGGGAAGGGGCTCCCTGGACCTTGCCTCCCGCTGTCAGTTTGTCCATCACAGGGCATCTAAGGACAACTGGAGCTTTCTGTGTCCCCAGTGTTCTAGCCTGTTAAAATTTTCTTTCAGGAGTATATGTGTAGAGGAGCCCATATGTACCTCCAAGGGCCTTCCGCATGCTTGAGTTGCACAGACCTATAACAGTAAAGCTAATTTTCCAAATAAGGACATTGTAAGGTGCTACCAAAGTTCACAGGAGTCACCAGGAATTGAGGCTGAAATGGATGGTCAGTTCGTGTTTAATGAGGATAGAGTTCACTTTGGAGGATGAGGACTCTAAAGACAGAGGGTGGTGGCCACAGTGGTTGCACAACGTGATAAATGACCTCAGTGCCACTGAACTGTACCCTTGGACATGGCCAGTACACTACATGTCCCATCTCTGTAACCTCACACAAAAGCCACAGCTCACTAGTGCCTTCCTCTTCTGCCCAAAGGTCTAGGAAGCAACAGAGAAGCCCCGGCTAAAGAGAAGGCACAGAGCTCTCAGGGTGGCCAGCTTGGTGGCTCTTAGCCCACCTTAACTGGTGAGAGCTTGGCCAACCTTGGAGCTCATTTCCTCCCTAGGGTCAGGTTTGGAGATGTAGCAGAATCAAAGAAAGCACCCCAAAACGTGAATGGCTGGGCCAGCTGAGCCTCTGTAGCCTGGGGTTCTGTGTCCTAACAGGGAGGCCTGGCCTGCCCAGTTCTACTGTGTGCAAGTGTGGCTCCCAGCTGCTGCAGAACCTTTGGAGCCTGATACAAGCGAAGCTCCTAGTGACCTGGTCATGGCCCTCACGTCTCCCCCAGCTGCTCACGGGTACTCCCCTCTGCTGGACCCAGGCTTCCACGATGCAAGGAGAAGCGTCTCGGAGATACATCTGCCCCCCGCAGCTGCCCACCGTGCTGAAGGTGCTCTGTCCGCGAAAGCTCTTACCCACACTGTACTACTTGTCAGGGGGCACTGTCACGAAGCCTCAGGGCTGTGCCACGGCCGGCTGAGTGCTCATTTAGGATGGACAAATTGTCTCTGATGTGGATAGGACTCGGCTACCTCTGGCCAAGGGGTACCTCTGACTTTGGTCATGGTCCCCTGGGGAGGTTTGTGGGCCCCACTCATTGTAAAAGCAAAGGGGAAGACCAGTGGCCTTCCATGGGGTGTTTCAATACAGAGAGGCCCCTGACTTTAGTTGGTTCATCCCAGTACCCAAGAAGTAGTTAGAACCATATGGCCACTTTAGCTAAAACAGGAAGCTGGTACCCTCCAAACCCATACAACCCAGGAAGTCAGAGCTGTCAGACTACAGCACATTTATTTTCTGGTCTCACAACAGAGTGCTTGTTTGTTTGTTTGTTTGTTTTTAACCTGAGACAGAGTTTTTTTTTTTTTCCTCCATGTAACCTGTCCTGGAACTAACTCTGTAGAGCAGGCTGGCCTCGAACTCAGAAATCCACCTGCCTTTGCCTGGGATGCACCACCACTACCTGGCATGTTTATTTATTTTGAGACATGGCGTTGCCCTTTTCCAGGTTAGCCTGGAACTCTCTCTTAGACTGGCCTTAAACTTGAGATCTTCTTGCCTCCGCTTCTGGAGTGCTGAGAACACAGGCGTGAGCCACCGTGCCTGGGGTTTATTTTACGATAGTCTATTAAGACTGTTATTACTTTTGGATGTTCTGAAATGACTATTTCCAGAATGAACTGAAGACTGTCCACTGTTTTCCAGCTGCCCTGCAGAATCAGCCCTGGAGAAGTTTATTCTCTCTCTCTCTCTCTCTCTCTCTCTCTCTCTCTCTCTCTCTCTCTCTCCTTCAGATAGCAGTTTTTAATTTTGTTCTGTTTGAGACACTGGCTCACTGTGCAGCCCTGGCTGGCCTTGACCTCGATCATCTCGGCCTCCCAAGTGCTGGGACTGCAAGCCGGCTATCACATATCTAGCTTCATGGAAGTTCACTTGATATTGTAGGTGGGACTGGTTTTGCTTTGAACTCATATGTGAAGAAGCATGTCTGGGCCTCCCCTGTTAGTACACCCCAGGAAAGCCCATGCCAGTGCCTGAAGTAAGCCCCAGCTGGCCATGCGGTGCACGGACAGCAGCTCCCCTTGAGTCACCAGCTGTCGGGGAGGTGACATGACTTGCCACCTTCCCGGGGCACTGTGATGAGCTCCGACACAGCCTCCTCATGTGGGTGGCAAGCGTGTGCTTCTCATTAAGAAAATTGCTACTTTAGAACAGGCTCTGAAAAGAACTTTTTTGCCTTTTACTAAAATTAAGAAAATAATAATAAAACAACCCACCCAACACCCTAAACTTAAAAAAGAAAAAGACGTCAACCCGGGGGAAAAAAAAAAACAAACCTCTCTACGGGGTCCAGAACGGAGTTAGAACTTGGCAGGGATGCGGACAGAGCAAAGAAATTTCCCACCGGGCAAGGCTAGCGCGCCCATCCTCCACTGGCTGCAGCTGTAAGCCCGAGCCATGTTGGAAAGTGACAGAAATGGTTGTCAGCCTAGACCACTGAACTGATTGGCTCTGAGAATATCCCAGCCATCCATCCCCTGCAGGCATTCTGCTGGCCGGCCACACGGATCCTCATTTGGAGCATTTGATGACTGAAGAGGCCCTCAGCTGGAACCTCACATCAGGGGTGGAGGCTTCCTGGGGACCCCCGCTCCCAAGCTGCAGGTGACTGAGGCTGCCCATGGGCATAAGCCACGGAGACATAAACAGGAGATGGCCTCTCTTGTTCTCCATGGTAGAGAGAGTGATGGGCTGCCATTTCAGTCTCTATGGTCCAGCCTCCAGCACAGCGTTCGTGGAAGGGCCACGTGTTTGACAAATACTTAACACATCCAGTAGCCAGATGGTCCAAACAACCCATCAGTGGTGTGGTATGTAAATATTTCCCATCATTACCACAGTGCTTCTGTGTTGACACTGGCGAGGATGAAGAATAACTATGAGGAGCTCCTGACAGCCGCCAGTCAGGTCACAGGCAGGGCCGCAAAGCCACCCCTGTCACCTGGAAGGCCTCAGGCAAGCGTGGTCTCCGGCTATTCCTTCCCAGATACTGAGGAGGCACCTATCCCCGAGAGGCACCATATTCTCCTCAGCTCTTCACCAACACAAGGCTTGCTTCTCCTGAGCCACTGCGTTCCAGTGTGCCAAAGCTCTGTGGGCCACCTTGTTTCCCCCTGGTTTACCAAGGAGCACACAGCTAAGTGTGCAGATCCCTCCACTAGGGACCTTGGAGCAGATGTTCCTTCCCCTGTTGGCTGTTGTCTCCTGGAGTGAGCATAGGCTGTAAGCGTTTTGGAACCAGGGAGTCGTGAAGATCATGAACAAAGGTCCTAGCATGTGCTTTTAGTATGACTACCAAGTGTCCAGTTAGATATCAACAGTCAACTTCCTCGTCTCATGAAGAGGGAGGGAGAGTGAGAGAGAGCGACAGCAAACTGTGTAGCATAGACTGGCCTCAAATTCACCATCCTCTTACTTCAGCCTGTCGCATGCTAGCAGCAATCCAGGCATTTGTCCCCCGTGTCTAGCTTCCTTGTCACTCCCTTTTATCATCGAGTTGGATCTGGTTTCCATGAAGTGAATTGGGGACCCATGGTCCTTTCCCATGAAAGGTCTTACCTGGGGTCAGCTTGGGCTCTGGATCACGCATCCACACTTCCTTCTGTTAGAATTGTAACCCTGTGGGGGGGTGGGAGCTGAGTGGGGTCACAGTCCTGCTCAGATGAGAGAACAGAGGCACAAACAGAGACTGACAGAGTCTCAGCCTCACGCTAAGGATCACCCTCTGTACACAGGAAGTCCCACCAGGGTCACACTTCAACCATGTTCAAGTCCACTCTGGACAGTGCAACGCATGATGACGAAGTGCTGGAGCCGGTGAGTGGATGACCCGGCCACTCTACCCGGTCGCTGGAGAGCTCTGAGCTTCAGTGCAGCTGTTGAACCTCAGCACCCGCCTCATTCCAGCATCCAGCCCGCTGGGATGCCGAGCGAGCGTGGAAAGTCAGTTTCTTCCCAAGCCGGGCTCCTCTCAGTGACTCATGTGTTCTGATCAGGACAAAAGGTCCACCCTAGTCTCTTGTTAGGAACAGAGTTTTCTGCAAACCCCTCAGCTACACCACACCGGTTCTTGCTACCTAACAGTGGCCCAAGCTCTCATGTGCTAGCCTCTTGTATTTGCTCCCGAGGTGACAATCTGGGCAGGACTTGTCAACTGTAACATCGCTGTTCTCTAGTGTCAGCTGTAACAGCTTGACTTAAGCCGGAAACCCCCCTTGCAAGTGGCAGAGTGACCGTGCTAATGCCTGGCAGCATCAGCAGGGCCTCCTGCGTGCCTCTGCTTCCCATGTCTGGGGCAGGCTTCTCCCAGCTCAGTGACCTTCAGGGAACTGGTTTCCCAAGTGGCTGTTGCTACCCCCAGAGCGCACAAAGTCAGCTGCATCCAGGCCACGGCTGCCTTTTCTGCTCCCTCCTTCTTTCCTTATTTTTCCCATTGCGATGATGTATATAAAACATGCAACTGAGCCCTGAGCTGTCCTGAGCTGGGCGCCCCAGTGGTGTTAAAGTATATTCGTATTGTTGGACCCATTCCCCTATGGCATAGTCTCATGGGAAACTAAAACTCATGCAGCACATCTGTCTCCCTGCCTCCCTGCTTCCTTCCAGCCTTGCGACCCCCCCAATTTTCCTGTCTGTCTCTATCAGTCTGACTGGATTACACGCTATGTCATGTAATGGATGCTATATATCCTCCTGTGACCAGCTTAATTCACTTGGCAGAATATTTTCAGGTACTGTAGGATGTATCTGAATTCCTTTTATAAAGGAATCCTTTTTACAACGTATGTGCTCTGTGTTGATTTTTCTCATCCAGACCTCCGTCCTCGAACAGCTTCTAGCTGTGGGACAGAATGCCTGCCATGAATTTAGGCGGACACACACCTGCTTGCACACCCGCCTTCAGGTTTTCCGTTAGGCTTCTCAAGATGAAGGTTCAAACCTGGCCCAGCGTTACTTCAGCCAACCCCGTGGGTTACAACAGGTCAAAGGGCCATTCAGAAGAAGGGGACCCCTCAAGGTCCTGGCTTCTTGAAGGCCATCCAAGTGGTCGTCTGCCATGGTCACTCTGGGAAAGGTCTTTGTAGACCCGTTCAAGAGCTGGCACTGCTGGCTGACAGATGTCCTCTGAAGCACACGAACTCCCCGAGTTGGCTCTCTGAGAGAGGGTCCTGGCGACTCGTCTCAGGCCGGGCCCAGTGCTTCCCCTGGAGACCGCCACAGTCTCCCACTCGCGCTGTTCTGTGTTGCTGCAGGCTGTGCCTCCCATTACATAATCTGTTATTCTGTGCTCCACCGGGCCCTGGTTACTTGTCAGAAGTTTCTAAAAGCCAGCTGAATCAGCTCCAGGCAGCTGGGGGTGCTGCCTCTCCCTCATAGTATTAGTCACTCTGTACTTAGCTAAATTTAACTTTTTATCATCCAAATGATATTTTTGTGGGCTTGGGATTTTACATAATGCTACCAACTGCTGCAGGCTAAGAATTTCTCTTTTTTGCTATCCGTTCCTCTGTGTGTGTGTGTGTGTGTGTGTGTGTGTGTGTGTGTGTGTGTGTGCTGGGTTTTTCCCCCATGAACTTTTGCACTCTCAAGGAAACATCGCTGGGTCCCTTTTCCTCGCCATGCTCGCCCGGCTCCCAGGATCACGGCTCAGCTCTGCATTCACCATCTACCAGTTGAGAGAAGAGTTCCTTGTGGCTTTCCTATGGTCCCCCTGGTGTTTCTGCCCGCACTTGAGGGCTCTCCACTCTGAAGGTCTTGAGAGTCCCCACTGCCTGCAGCACACTGGGCCTGAGGAAGAACAGCGTGGTGGGAGAGCAGGTACAGAAGACTCACTTGGCTGTGAGATGCTCAGCCAGCCTGCCTAGACATGGGGTTCCAGAGCAGGTGCTTCCTGGTCTCAGGTAGGGGTAGAGGTGACAGGTGGAAGGCCAGGAACCAGCCCCACGGAGAGCAGACTCAGACTCAAAGGACAAGTGCGGCATGGCGCTGTCTGCCTTTCATCCAGCACTCAGGAGGTAGAAGCAGGATGAGCTCGCGAATTAATGGCTAGCTTCATCGACAGAATGAATTCCAAGCTAGCCAGGGTCACATACTGAGACCCTGTCCCAAGGTGGGTAGGGGTAGGTGTACAACTGGGATGGTATGTGTGGCACTGGGCATACAGTTAGGGAACCGGGTGGAATGCTCAGCCCCCTGCTCAGAAGTGGCTGTGTGTCGGGCCTTCACATCAGGGTCTGGTGTGTGTGTGTGTGTGTGTGTGTGTGCGCGCGCGCGCGTGTGTGCGTGCGTGTGTCCATGTGTATATGAGGGAGGGAAGGTAGCAACAGTCTTTGCCCAGCCAGGTGCTAAGTGGTTTTTCTCACAGACTCATTCGTGAAGATGCTCCAAGTCTGTACTAGAGGCTGTTCTCTCAGATAAGAAAACCAAGTCCCAGAGAGTCGGAGAGCGAGTGAGAGCGAGAGCGAGTGAGAGCGAGAGTGAGTGAGAGCGAGAGCAAGTGAGAGAGCGAGTGAGTGAGAGAGCGAGTGAGAGAGAGAGAGAGAGCGAGAGCGAGTGAGAGAGAGAGAGAGAGCGCGAGAGAGAGCGAGTGAGAGAGCAAGTGAGAGAGCGAGTGAGAGAGAGAGAGCAAGTGAGAGAGAGAGCGAGTGAGAGAGAGAGCGTGAGAAAGAGAGCGAGTGAGAGAGCGCGAGTGAGAGAGAGAGCGAGGACAAGTGCGAGAGCGAGCAGCGCATCGAGTAGAGCACTCACGCAGGACTCATGCTTTGCCCTGTGTAGTGTATTACTATCCCTGGCCCGAGTTGCTCGCCCAGTTCTCCCCAGGCACTGTCATCACAGTGAAGCAAGCTGCTGTAGATGCAGCCTCTGGGTGGAGGAAGGAGGTCCTGAAGAAGAGCTCACCTCATCCAGGATCCAATTTATCTGTTGAGTTTTGATAGCTTTCAAAATGGACATGTATTCATTCCTTGGTATAAATTAAGTTACTGACATTGGCCTGGGGACGTAGTCTATGGTGAACATCTGCCTATCGTGCGTGAGGCCCTAGGTTTAGTGCCCAGCGCAGCAACAAATGAGCAAACTGAATTTTATATTTTCTTTAAAGATTAAGAAAGATCAGAAACATGTCTGTACAAAAACTTGTCCACTAGTGTTCACAGCAGTGGTTCCTTAATCTCCACTGCCGTCCAGATGTCAAACGGCAAATGCACAGGGAAGCGCATGCTCTCCATTCAGCAGACCGTTGTTAAGTTATAAGACAGAGTGGAGTCAGTTGGGAACATGGCTCAGAGGCAGAGGGTTTGCCTGGCATTGGTGAGACTTTGGGCTCAGTCACAGGCACTGCAGAAAATTACATCAAAAAATTTAAGTCATTAAAAAAATGGCGTACTGCCACGGGCCACGGTCTCTGAGAACACAACCCTAGAAGAAGAAGCCAGACAAGAGAGGGCCGCATACTGTAGACTCCAGTGATGCAAACTGTCTAAAACAGGCAAATCGGCATAGACAGAAGGCAAATTAGTGGTCCCCAGGTGCTGGGAGGGAAGGGGGAGTGAGCGGTGACTCTCATGTGTACTGGGTTTCTTTAAAGAGGGACCCGAGTGTTGCAGATTAAGATAGCGTGATGGCCCTGCCACCTTGTGAATAGATTAATAAGCACTGATGATAATGGCCGGATGCCTTCAAAGGGTGAGCTTTGTGCCATGGTAAGGTATATGCAAATTCTGAAAAATTAAGTGACGCTGTTTCACATTCCAAGGCCCTGGAAAGGTTTGCTTTAGAGCCACCTGCCGTGTGTGCCATCCTCTCTACCCATTCTGCAGCCACCTGCCTCAGTCTCCATGTCAACGGGGGTGGAGACAGCAGCCCTGGCTTCAGTCTCACTACCCACTCTTAGCTGCTTCCAGCCGGGGCCAGCCCGAGGCACGCGGACGTCTGGGCAAGGGAGCTACTTGGCACCCCGTCAACCCGGTATCCTTTAAGTGTTTGTTTGACATTTATTTAGTGGGGCTGAGGGGATAGTCTATTAATGGAAACCATATAGAGAAACAGATTTGCTTACCAATTCCCTTCCACTGAAACGGCACTGGGGTTCAGGAAACTTTTGAGGAAAGCAATTCCGACTCTTGCCATCCTCGTCTCTCAGGCAGGCTTGGTTTCCGTTGGCTGTCTTCTCTCCCCGGCAGTTCTCTGCATCGTCGGAGGGCATTCTAGAGATTTAACTTTAAAACGTAAGGAAGCAAAGTACCTTCTCCTTGTTCCCAGGAGTAGCAGCGCACACACTGTATTAGAGCCGACTGGGGCTCCTGGGGTCATGGCTACACATACGTGGAACAGGCATGCAACAGATGCGCGGGGGGGGGGGGCTTCACTTCACCTTGTGTGTGTTCCAGGTCTTGGGAGGGAACTTGGATTGACCAGTGACATATTTCTGTTTCATTCTAACAGAGCTCTGACCACCCTGAGCTCTGTTCCACAAGTGAGTGTCTGTGAGGCCTAATGGTTAACCTGGTGCGTCGTGCATCTCAGAGCTCCAGGGGGTTCGGGCACACAGCACCCCTCTTGGCTTTTTTTTTTGTCCCCGAGTGCTTCTTTCCTCTAGTCTCTGCTGGGTGAGTCACCATTGTCCTTTTCACCCACGGGGAGTCAGGTAGAGTAGAGGGACTTGCCTGATAAAACGGGCTCACCACCAACGCTCTGCATGCCCCCCAGTTCCCCTTCCCGTGAATGTGGGGACCTGGCATGATGACCTCGTAGCTGTTGAGAAGGCTGGCGGTGGAAGCTAAGAGTTGGGATGGTATAGTTCCATGGAGCTTGCTGAGCTGTGGCACCCTGTGTGGTATCCTGAGTATCTGCCCTTGCTGGACTCGGGGGAACCCGCGGTGTTCTGCTACCTCAGGTGGGGGTCAGGAAAATATGAGAATGTGTGAAATTAACACAGGGGTCAGAGGCAGAACTGCCAAGGAGGCTGTGTTTCTGGAGGCCAGCCCCCCAAAAGTTGCTTGCTCCCTCACCACGGTGTTCCCTAAGGTGTAGGAGGGGCAGTGTGGGCGGTGTGTGAAGAGCGCAGTTCCCTCCAGCCACACCTCCCACTGCTGTGCATCACTGGCTCTCTGTACGTCCCCATTCCCTCTTTCTCTCCTCTGGCTCCTGCTGGCTGTGCTGCCCACTGGCAGTTGATCACTTTGTCGTCCTGGTCCTCCATTAAACATCCCTTGGGTTTTACGCTTACCTCTGTCAAGACTGCTTGCCCTCGCACCCACAACTGGTGTCTTACTGGTCCTGGTGCCTGGCCTCAGCCTTTGAAGTAAGACTGTCCTGAACTTAGTCACTGGTTCCTGGACTATTTCCATGTAACCTGCTGGGGAACTGCAGGGCATGCCACTGGAAGGGCTCCTAGATGGCTGCCTGTTTCCAGTACATAGGCGCAGGCTCCTAAGTGTGTTTGGCAGGAAAGGACGAGTGTTAAGCTGCAATGTGGACCTGGGCATGTCGCAGTTCTTGTGGCAGCCCTGGGTTGAACAGTGTCTTCTTTGGTACTTGTAGGTAACTGGGACTTCGTGAAAACCTATTTCTCTAACTTCCTTATTTATTGAACTTTTTTATCTATTTGTTTGTTTGTTTGTTTGGTTTTTCAAGACAAGGTTTCTCTGTGTAGCCTTGGCTGTCCTGGAACTTGGTTCTGTAGACCAAGCTGGCCTCGAACTCACAGAGATCAGCCTATCTCTACCTTCAGAGTGCTGGGCTTAAAGGCGTGCGCCACCATCCCCTGGCCTAACCCTCTATCATTCCTGTGTTGTTTTGTGAGCTCAGCTCTTGGCAGAAGTGGGCATCTGTTCCTACAAGGGAGTTTAGGCTCAGTGCAAGGCTGGAGGCCACTTGCATCTTCCAAGCAAGTGTCCCACCAAGCGTCTCCTCACTCTGCCCTGCTTTCCCTAGTTTTCCAGTTGTCCCCACCCCACCCCAACACTATGCCCTGATGTCCTCTAATCCTAACAGGGTCTTGAGTGAAATGGTTAGGCTGGGAGCCAAGAGTCCTGGTTGTGTACAAGCAGGCAGCTGGGTGGGGTTGTCAGTCTCATCCCTGGGCAGGCAGACCCATCCCTGGTTCTGAGATAGGCGCTCGCTCTCTGAGCGGCTCCATCAAACAGATCCCTCCCTCTCTGCCATCCACACCCTTCAGTTCCCTTGTTCCAAGAAGGCTTTGGATCTGCTGTCGCTCAGGCTGCGGCTGACTCCACCAATTTCCCCATTGATTGGCACAAAGGGACGAGGAACTCGGGTGTCTCATCTCCTCTACCTTCGGGTTTTTTTCTTGCAGGATGCTGGCACGTGTATCTTGGTCCCTGACTCCCTTCTGTGGCCACACTGATCCCTCCTCCTCCTGTGGTGGAGACAGAGCTGCTCAGATCTACAGGTAAAGACCAACTGCTGCGCAGTGCCCACCTTCCTGCCCAGCCTTTAAAGTCAGTGGATGGGTGAGCCTTTGCCATTTCTTTCTTCCCTTGAAAACCTTTGTGACTGCTGTGGTAAACAGCGACCCAGAGCTTAAGTGAAATAGCGTCATTGATTGGGAAGGAGTTCTGTCTCTGGTAACAGCCGCTGTCCCCCCACCCCACACAGAGCCAAGGAGAGCCACTGTTCCCCATCCCACACAGAGCCACCAAGGAGGCTCTTTGCTGTTTGTTCTCAAGGTTCTATCTGGGCTCCCTGCTCCAGATGACACACATGGGACAAAGTCGGCAGGAGTTCTGATTGAAGGTACCCTCTTCCTGAGCTCTGGGACCCCAGTGACCTTTTGACCTCTGTGGAGAACCAGGACTGAGGTGCTTGCTCACCCTGTTGCACACAAGCTGCGCCAGTCACCAAGAAACTGGTGTCCGTGTGTTTTCTCAGGCCCTCTGAACCCACTGTGCCTTGGCCATTTCGTTTCATCGACAGCGTCTCCTCTGGACCCCTGCTTGTCATGAGAGCCTCTAGTGGCCCGTCCAGGTGGTGAACCGACTTGGCCTTCCTCTCCGACTTCCCACAGACTCTGCTTTCTGAACTCCCCCCCCCTCCCCCCGTCAGAAGGCTCGAGGTGTGGGATTGCAGATGCCACACACTCCTTCTAGGGAAGAAAGCTGTGAGGGGAGGAAGGCTTCCTGGCCCCGGCCTCCTTGTGGCCATTGGACCTCCATCTTACTTGAGGGAGCTCAAGGCTCTGGTGTTAGACTCAGGCCAGCAGCAGGCTTGACATCTGTCCCGACTTTTGACCCGGAGCGCACAGTCCGGCCTTTTAGATGTGATGCCTGGGCTTCGGGTCCAGCCTTGACTTGTTCCTGGTTCCCTCCCTCTGGGCCCCTTCCTCACTGGGAAACTCCAAGGCCCCGGGGCTGTGGGGCTGCCTCTGGCTTCTGCCTGCAGGCTGGCACCCGGAGCTGTTCCTTTCTCTAATTGCTCATTTTCTTCACTTGCCAAGAAAAGGCCTCCAAGCGCTAAGGAGAGTGTGGTGCGTTACTTGTTTTTTGTTTTGTTTTTCTGTTTTGTTTTTACTTCACTTTCTAAGGTGTCTCTGTACAGGAGGAGCTATGGGAACAGTGACATCAGAGCACACAGCCCCCGCTCACGGCTTCTGTGGTCAGGGCTGAGTCCCCGTGCTTGCCATGTGCTAGTAGAGTTGGCCTCCGGCATGAGGCAGAGCCCCCCAGAGAACCCTGCCTCACGGGACCTGAATGTTCTTGTCATCTCTTGGTGCTCAGGGAGACCCTGCCCCTGCTTTGGCTTGGGGCCTCTACTTCCTGTTTCCTTTCTCACAGGAAGGGGCTCTTTCCTGCTTAGCAGCTGCCATGCATGAGTTTGCAGAGGCGATGGACCTTGCAGCCCATCTCGCCCAGGGTCCTCAGTGATTTCCCCGTGTCACTCCCGTACCCTGCAAGCGTTTATCAAATACTCGGTGTACATTAGGTGGATCGTGTGTGTTGTGCCAGCCTGTAAACGCAGAAGGGGGGGGGTACTATTGCAGGTGCCAGGGACGCAGCTGTGAACAGAGCAGACAGAGCCCCCGTGCAAGCAGTTTGCCTCCTGGTGCATTCATTCTGTGCTGTACCCGTGTCCTGAAGTCCCCTCTACACTCTCTGTTTGCCAACTTCCTGTCTTCCCTTCCCAGCGCATTTTGAGTACTTCCTTGTAAGCCCCCACCCCATACTAGCCCACCCCTCCTTTTCTTACTGTCCCAGCATACTGCTGTACCTCTGATAATATCAGTGTCACCATAAGCGTTGAAGCATTTGTGTGTCTATGTGCCATCAAGCTGAGGGCCCTTCAACGGTTGAGCCTTTGTACCTCTCCTGCCCCCTCAGCCTGTTCTGCACACCCACGTCTGGAGAACAGCAGGCCTGAGTGGGACAGTCATGTTTGCCCACAGTGGGCCTCTGAGCTGTCCTGGGAGTTTGTAGTCACTGTTGGGCACAGGACTCTGAGCAGAGAGCAAGTCTCTGGGTGGAGGGCAGCCCTGTCAGAGGTGCTGCGAACAGGAATGCCCACCCTGGCCTCTGCCAGGCCGAGGAAGGAAAAGGCCCAACAAACAGTTTATTTTTAGAGAAGTTTCTTGCTCCAAAGGAACTCCAAGCGCTTTCCTTCCAGAAGGGTGGTGGGCTGGAGGACCGCACAGGACAACTGGCTTGGTTCTCAGCATCCTGGTGTCTTCTGCATCTTCCTAGACTAGAGACGGCGTTACAGAGAGTCTGCCCCAAAGAGGGTCCCAGCTGGGAAGTCCATTTGTCCTCAGAAAGCTGAACATGCTTCATTCTGAGTGACCGGATAGGGAACACTTAGTCTTGGTGACCTTGTGGCTGGAATGCAGCAAGAAGGGTCTCCCGGAACAGGCCTTCTTGGCTTCTTTCCGACTTCCTGGTGTAGGCTCAGGCTGGGTGGGGTGCTTCCTGCCATTGTCTCAGTGACAGGCCTCAGCAAGGTCACTGTCTCCTCCAGAGGAAGAGGGCCTGGGGAGGGCCTCAGAGCACAGCAGTAACGGACATAGACTCCAGACCTTGTTCTGGACCTGAGCTGAAGCCAGGACCTAGGCCGTTGTAACCTGGGCTGCTGAGCCTCTGGGGCCACAGTTTCTCATCTCTTTTTGTGAGCAGTCTTGTCCCCACATGAAGAAGTTGGCCAGTTTCTTCCCTTGGGTCTAGGCACACCACAGCCCAGAACAGGCGAGGACAAAGCAGAAAGGCTCACTGGCATACTGGCTAACCAGCATACTGGCACAGAGTAAACGCTTCAGGCTGAGGCTCCTGAGGGTCAGGAGCTTGTCCTCAGCTCTCTGCTCTCCTCACAGTGCTGGTGAGAGAACTGGGTAAGGTTTGATGTCTAAGCCATGCTGGGGCCAGCTCTGCGTTTGCTCCTGCTGGCTCGTTCTGTCTGTATTCCTGCAGTCCGATGGCCGCTTGGACTCACATCCAGAAGGATACTGGACACAGACTTAGGCCACAAACCTCCAAGGACTCACTTTCTCTGACCACAGGCCTCCCCTCCCTGGCATGCACACCCCAAGGATAGTCTTTTTCATTCTCTTGGGGTCCTGTCTGCTTATGCAAAGCACTGCTTCCTGCAGATGCAGATGTGCTGTATGTCCAACAAGGTGGCACCGTCTGCCTGGTATTTCTTTCTGCTGCTCATGATCACCTGTCAAAGCTTGCTTTGTGTTAGCCAGCTCTCTGTTGCTGTGACAGATGCCTGAAGTAATCGACTTAGGATGAGAAAAGGGTTGGGATGGCTCATGAGTTTAGAAGCTCCAGTCCACGACTGGTGGGTACTGATGCTTTTAGGTGTACGTTAGGTCCTACTTCGTGGTGCTCCATGTGGCAAGCCAGAACTCTCCCTCAAAGCCAGGAATGAGAGACAAGAGAAGAGGAAGCGGGGGGAGTCCTTTTTTCCCCTCTGAAGGCGAGTCCCCAGTGTTCTAGGCCCCACCTCTTAAAAATGTCTACGACCTCCCAATAATAACCCAATACCGCAGTTGTTCAGGAAGTTCAACAAGCTGGAAAGGGAGGCCTGGGACTACAGCTTAGTGGTAGAGTGTGTACAGCGGGTGTGAGGCTCTTACTGTCAGAGGCGGGCTTGGGGAGGGCCTGAGAGTCTGAGGCTGTGTGGGACTGACTGGGTAGAGTGAGCGACCAAAGGGAAGGACAGCAGGGAAGGCAGAGGCCAGAGAATACGAAGGAAGGGCGTAGGTTGGTGTTAAGGCCCTGACCTTCACTTTTTGAGTGGTATGAGGTCATGGAAGCATTGGGAACCTTGAGGGCCAGGGTCAGCCTGTGGCTACACTGTTGCGATTCCACTGGAGCCCTGGTGGGAAGAAGCAGGAGGAACTTGGGAACAGCTGCGGTAATGGGAGTGGCTGGATGCTTGGACCTGGGGGTGGGTGTTAGACCTAGGACTGGAGGGACTCTGAGACTTAAGTCGTCATTTAAATAAAGGTTCTTGTAGGAGAGCTCCTGGTCTGACTTTTAATGATGGAGGGAAACTGAAGCTCAATAAAGAAAGTTTCCTGTCCAAGTTGCCAAACATTGGACTCTCAGTCCAGTAGTTTGCAGCTGAGCGGAGTGGTCCCTTGAAGGAGGGCTGTGCAGGCTCTTGAGCCACGGGCAGAAGGGACGGCTGGCTCCACAATGCTGTGGCTGAGCAGTGAGATCTGACAGTGCCAGCGGCCTCAGGGCTGGCAGCCTCTGCTTGGCACGCCAGGCCTTCGGCAGCGCTCTCTGGGCTTCTGCCCAGGATTTTGACTCTAGTTGGACTGCAGTGTTGGTGATGTCCCAGGCCCTGGGCACATCAAAGCCAGAGTCCACAGTGTTCTTCCTTGAGCATTTACTGAGCTTCTGCTGAGGTAAGGACAGGGACCAGGAAGAGACCCTCCTGTCCTCCAGGAGCTGACAAGCCTTCAGACTGACAGGGCAGCCAGAGGGGTGTGTGTGTGTGTGTGTGTGTGTGTGTGTGTGTGGTGGAGGTGGGGCAAAGTGTCCGCGTGTGAGCATGTGCAAGACTAGCTAAGGTCAGAGGAGCACTGGTCTAAGGTATGAACCAGCCTCCATAGCCCCTATCTCCCCAGTGTGCAGCTAGAGCTCAGGCCTGCCACCGTGGTCCGATTCAATCTGTGGTAGATAGCATCTGTTGTAACAAAGGCACACAGAAGGCCAGCGTGTCATTGAGAGCAGATATCACTTCCAGCAGGAAGACCTGCCGCGCTCTTGACGTCATCTCTTGTCAGGAGGCTTCTGTGTCTCCTTGGCATTTCTTTGGAAGGGGCTGTGGTTGGTCACTGATGGTTTGGGCACTGGAGACTCTGATGACAGGCTTTGCCGTGGATAGGCCTGAACCAGCTTTGAAGAGTAGGACCTGGTGTCGCCTTCAGACTTCCGCCGGAGGGCCGCCTGGAGAAGGTAGAGTAAGATCTTGTTTCTTTTCTCTTGAGGAAGTGTGAGCCTGTGGGCCAGAGCAGAAGCAAGCATCCAGTGTGATTCTCCTTTGTGCTGTATAACTTGGCCTGTCCCGTGCCTAATACATGGACCGTTGAGGAGTGGCGACATGGAAATTGCTGCCACTGACTGCCAAAGACTGTCCCTGGCACCTATCCTTTGCTCTGGTGAACAACCTGGCAGTCACGGGGCACGGCTAAGAACTTGGTTCCATAGGCGGGACAACAGGGCCAGGTACCAGGTCATGCTGAGGCATGGCCAGTCTCCAGGCACCCGTGTGTAACAGGCTTCTGGAAAGTCACTTGGCTGGCGGCGTCCCGGGGACAGAGGGTGAGGACCACAAAACAGCCAGAGACAAGCTTTCTGCCCTGAAAATATAGCTAAGAGGCTGAGCATAGTTGCACTCAGGAGGACTAAACTAAGAGAATTTCAAGTTCGATGCCAACCTGGACCGCTCTGGCTCCAAATGAAGCAAAATAAAACTCCAGCAGACAAACAAAGCCAAAGCCAAGAGCCCAGTCCAGAGGACTGCAGGGCTGTGAAGACACGCCCTCTACCTCCCTCCCCAGCAGCATCTGATACACTTTGCCCCGGGCTGCTTTGCCATTTCTGCTGGGACTCTCAGATAAAAACTGCTGCTTGAGAGCCCCCTGGGACTGTCTCGGACGCCCAAGGCTGGGTGCTGTTTCCCACACTGTGATAGCTTCAGGGGTTCTCTTCTCATGGCTTCTGTTTCCCTGAGGAAAGAAGACTTCGGACTTACTCCTGGACTGATGTGTGGCCTCCGTAGGCCAGCCATCAGACCAGCATGAATTAAATGTGTCGTGTGCTGGAGCCACTGGACAGGCAAGAAGAAGCAGGGTAGTGTTGTGAAGAGCCTCCTTAGTCTAGGTCTCTCCCTCCTTGCACTGTGGCACTTGACATTCAGAGAGCCCATGCCCTTGGGAGATGGGTCTCAGTCACTCCCTGATACATCACTGTGGAGGAATTCATTAAAGTACAAGTCAGAGCATGTACTGGTGGCATCTCAGCAGGGGATCCTCTGTATCACCAATCAAACAGGGCTGGCCTGTAGGATGTCCCTCTCAAGGCACATCTGATGTCACAGGTGTCCTTCTAAAAGCTTTTGGTTTTTTGTTTGTTTGTTTGTTTTTTGTTTTAATTAGCTCACAAAGTAGTAGCTTTCGATTTGGGATTTCGATAGTGTTTCATTTTGACTGATTCTTCCCTCTCCCCAGCTTGCCTTCAGCTCCCCACCCTTCTTTCTCATCTGTGCCTTTCGCTACGCCCCGACTCCCCGTTCTCCTTTTCTGCTGGAAATAATGGGCTTGAGGTGGGGAGAGAGGGGAGACAGGTTCAGTTTTTGAACTGCTCAGGAGAGTTTAGACGTGAAAAAGATGGCGGCAAAGGAAAACCAAGAACACTCTCCTGGAACCCAGCAGCGTTAGGAGGCCTTTAGCCAGCGCTCCGCCAGGAACCTTCCTTTGTATAGTGTGCTGGCTGATTTTGACTCCGTGGCAAACTGCCTGAAACACCTTGGACAGGTTACCTCAGCTCTCTGAGCCTCACTTTCCCCATCTGTGAGATGGGGCAGTATCAGGGTTTACTGTAAGTCCTTGTAGAGATTGGACAGGTAAAACATCTGTAGAGTCCTGGGACCAATCAGAACCTGTCAGCTGCTGTGACGAGTCCAGACTTTGCCTGCCAGTGCTGTCTACAGTGCTGGCCTTTGGGGAGCTGCCTTTTTCAGGTCTCATTATGTAGACCTGGCCTAGAGTTCTCTTTATAAATCAGGCTAGCCTTGAACTCACTGAGATCTTCCTGCCTTTCCCTCTCACATCCTGGGTTAAAGACATACCACCTCCACGCCTGGCCTGTAAATATTTTTTAAAGGAAGGGGAGGGGACAGGGGCGGGGAGAAAGCAAAAGCGAAAAGCCTGGTGAGCTATAGCACTGTAGGTATGGCTGCCAGCCTACAAGCATGGAGGTGGGTCTCCGCCCTCGCTGCTGGCTCTGTTGACAAATCTCAGCAGGGCGGCAGCTTCCCAGCTCAGCAGCACGGGCAAAGCAGATTGGGAGAGCGCCCATCTCTGCCTTAGTCCTGGGCATCCCCTTGGTGTGCTGCTGCCCATTGTGTAAGGCCAGCTCTAGGTGAGCATGAGGGGTGGTATCCGTTCACACTCTCATCTGGCCGGGCAGTGGGAGCCCAGTGAGGTAGAAGAATGTGCCCTCTAGGGTGGGGAAGGCAGATGGAGATTAGAGCTTATGATTCTCCGCTGGAGAGGCCAGTAGTGCTGCCAGAGCAGGAAGAAGACAGCGGCCCAAGGGGGGCAAGGCTCTTAGGCAGGGAACAGTCCAGCTGGGTTTTAAAGAGCGCAGATGGGTCTCACTGGGGGAGAAGAGAAGAAGCGGACAGAACCGCACAGCCAGTGTCTTCAGCACTCCTGTGTTCTCGTGTTTGGAGGTTCAGGGAGGGCCAGGTTGCTGACGTGTATGGCTAGAGGATGGCAGGACAGAGGCAGGGCATGCAGCACAGGTGTGAGGAGTAGAGACGTTGACACTGTGGGATTCAAAGGACTCACTGTCCTTGTAACCGTCTCTCTGGTTCTTAAGTGCTTGCTACCAGCAGGAAGGAGCCTTACTTCTTCGTTTTCACGTTTCTGACCTTCTCTGGCTCTGCTGTGGTGGGGCCTGTGGATGCTCTGCCCTCCCCTGCCTACATCTTTGGCTCCTGGTTATGGTTCTTACTACCCCTGACACTCCTCTTGGCCTATCTCAGTCCTTGCCAGCACCCAGAACCCAGTTTCTCAGAGAGTGCTGTGTACCAGCCCCCTTTTCCCATGGAAGAACAGCATTCAGTATGGGACCTCTAGAGTTCTGGGTGCTTGCCTGGAAGAGCTCCGAGTACAGTTAGGTTCTGACCCATGTCTGTCTTTCCAGTTTTTGGATGGAGATGTCAGGCCTCCAAAATGCTGAGCCTTACCCACCATGCTATTGGCGGTAGTGTAGGGGCTTGTCCCCAGACTGAAAGCTGAGTCCCCTGGACACTGTAGGAGGGGCTTGGTTGGACACTGAGGTTCAAGAAGAGGATCAGGGTCCTCAGTGCTCTGGCTAACAGAGCTGTCCATGCATCTTCTTTCCACTTGAGGTCAGAAGGCACTGGGTACGCAGGAAGCCGGACCCAGTTTTCCTCCTGCAAGCTCATACCAAGTTCAGTCTGAGGGTCAAACAGCAGGGCTGCTCCCCAGGGTAGTGGTGGCCTGCTTTCAGTGAGCCCAGCCTGCCACTGTAGGCCTCTCCTCTCTGGGCTGGATGGTCTGCTCTGATTAGCACACTGACGTCAACAAAAGCCTGTCACTTTCTGTCCCCCCTCAGCCTGGTAGCTGTGCTCTATCAGTCTGGACCTGTCCCCTGCTTCACCTCAGAGGGCCAAGGCCAGCAGGGGAAGAAGGATTATGTTGTTCCCATCTGTCTGCCCAGCCCTATCCAGCTGTTTCCCATTCCGTACTGCCAAGTGACAGATGTTGGGGTGAGGTCGGCCTGGGAGCTGGGGACCTGCCCATCAGCTTCACGTGAATGTCTTCAAGGCTATTTCTGGCCTTGCCATTATCCCAACGGCTTCAAGTGATAAATATAGACACAGATTGAAAAGCCCCAGTGTCAGGCAGGCAGGCAGGCAGGCAGCATTGGGGGAGCATGTGGATGGGGGCTCGGCTATAAATAAGTCTGCTGGAACACCTCCCCAGCCATGCCACCGCTGCTGCTGCTACCGCCGGGCCAGTGTGTTTGCGTGTGTTCTCTCAAAGAGACCCACTCCCTCCCAACTCTCTGCCTGAGCAAACTTGTTCCTCTCGGGTCACAGGGGAAGGAAGGGTGGAAGGAGTTTCTGCTTAGGGGAAGGTCAGGAGAGTGAGCTGTATGTTGGAGGCTGTAATAGCAGGTAAACTACTGAAGTCTTTCTATTGAGAGACCACAGTAGAAAGAAAATGGCGAGTGACCCAGTAAGAGGGTCCAAGGGACAGCCACATGATATGGGGAGTAGATTGTGCTAAGAATGGTGGCCCCGTTCCTGTTCCTGCAGCCTTTAGTCCTCTGGTGTAACTGCTGGGAAGGAAGAGGATTGGCCTGCCCTGGGCAGTGCTCCTGCAGGAGGCCATCATAGACCTCATTTGCTGTCTTGTTTTCTGTTTTCATCCTGCCCAGACATCTTTGTGTGAGCAGTTTTATTTGCCCCATTCCCAGGTCCCCACTTCCAGACCCCAGGCCAGCACAGTAGATGGTCCCAGTTTGGGCTGAGCTCCCAGCAGCAGGAATTCCAGATATTCCCAACCTGCAGTTGTGCTCTTCACCCCACCTGCTTCCTCATGCCTGTCTCCATCTTTCAGCCTTTCTCGGCATCCTGTGGCTCCTCTCCTTGTGTCTTCCCTTCCCTTGTCTTTCTCCTCCTCTGTCTCCTCTCAGCCAGAAGCAATTATCTGGGGCGGCTGGATGGGAAGTGCTCTGTGCTCAAGAGATGCTTCACAGCAAGGATCTTGGGGGCTCATCCTCAGGAAAGTACTACAGCCATGTCGTCACCAATCATGGGAAGTGGCGCCCTACGAGCCGCCTCAATGGCCTCACTTAGCAAGGGCTGAGCATTGGAGCTTACAAGCTGGGCCTTGCAAAAAGTGGCAAGTATTCATCTTGTGTAAATAAGTGATGCCCTGGATGTTCTTACAGATCACAGGTAAAGAGTAGGCTGTCGTATCTGAGAGTAACTTTGAGGGAGAGAACCATGTCCCCTTCCCCATGTAGTCTGTAGGCCTTCTGGGGACAAAAAAGAGCACATCACCATAGCACGTGACATGCCTGACATTGCCGGGACCTGCCACTCAGTCCTAAGCGCGCACTCTGAGCTCTCAGGGCTACTACCAGGATGAACCAGCCCTGGCTCTTGTTTTCAAGTTTGTCTCTTGTTTTCAAGATAATCTTAAGCCATAGGAGGGGACAAAGTTATTGCTTTTGTGATATCCATGACAACCACACTCTGTGGGAGCTGGGGCTGACATCTGAACCGGGCCACAGAGAAGGCTGTGTTTGCTGCACACAGGTGTGGGGTTGGGGATGTAAGGGAAGGCCTCCTGTGTGTAGGGAACGGCATGTGCAGAACCAGTGAGGCTGAGGGAGGCACTGCGGGCCCGTGTCTGTTTGGACAGCCTGGACTCTGTTTGTGGCTCCTGGTCAGGACTGTCAGGGGAGGCTCCATGTGCATGGTGAAGTCATCTTGGGATCTAGGAGAACATTGAGGGGCTTTAGCCTGAGGAATGCTAGGTGCTGCCGTGTGTTTCCTAAGTTTCATTTGACTTTGTGTGTGTGACAGGTTAGAGGCAGAGAATTGGGGGCAGACTGGTGATATTACAATGTCTTTGCCGAGTACCTGGAAGATTTCTCTTCTCTTCTCTTCTCTTCTCTTCTCTTCTCTTCTCTTCTCTTCTCTTCTCTTCTCTTCTCTTCTCTTCTCTTCTCTTCTCTTCTCCTCCCCTCCCCTCCCCTCCCCTCCCCTCCCCTCCCCTCCCCTCCCCTCCATGGGGTCCTGTAGAACTGGGATGTGTACACATGGCTGCATGCCCAGGAGACAGTCGTTTCTAAAGATGGCCGTGCTCGGCAGCCATGAGCTAAGGCTTGCTGGGGCTTGTGACAAGCACAGAGCCATCAGTTCCAATTTGCTTAGCTGTCCTCTTCAGGGGTGACTTTGTCCAGCAAGCTTGACACAGGGCAGTAGCCAGGCCTGCAGCAGAGATAACTGATCCCCCAGGGACGGGCTTGGGCCTCCCTTCACAAGCTCTTGGGTCCCAAAGTTGCACAGGCCGCTTCTAGCTCAGTCTTCGAATCCCTGCCTGCCAACTGTCCACTCACCTCTGTGGTAATGCAGAGCCCAGACCTCCAGCCTCCAAAGAAAAGTGAATGAAGGAAGCATGCTATGTGAGGAACGGATAAACACATCTTTTCAGGGACCACAGAATCCTGAGTGAAGACCAGACCACAGTCTCATGATGTAAATATTATCATATTGTGGTCTTGCCAGGGTGGACTGATAAATAGGGTGATGAAAAGAAACTGGGATTGGTCATCGTCAGAGACCGGAGACAGAGGCGGTGTTTGTGAGGAGCTCGTAGGATGGGAAGTCAGCAGTGCTGCCGTCCTGTGCAGAGCCTCTAGCCAGCCCTTCAGTGCCAGGCCTCTTTCTCGGATGGTGAAACTCACCCCAGGAGGAGAGGGGGAGGGACGCACACCAGGTACCCACAGAGAACCTCAGCCACCCTGGTACCCTGGCTGTTCTCCCCTGAGCGGGGAGGTGGGAAGCTCACGAAATTGCTGGAGTATGGAGGCACCCCAGAGGCTTTCTAGAACCCTCTCTGTCTTGCTCCATCTCCTTCCTAACCAAGGGTCACTCAGTCATGCTACAGTTTGCCATACAGTCTGGCTCCCTCCTCAAGCTGGCTCTTTCCGCTGTACTGATGTCTGCATCTGCCTTCTGTGTCTAGGAAAACAGATCACTGTTTGGTGGAGGTCCTGAGTTTCAGAATCTGAGAGAGGGCCGGTCTGTGGTCTTGGGCAGTCTGACTCTGTCCGTCTTAAGCTCCCACTTGTGCTGTAAATCAGGGCTCTAAAATGTCACCCACCTGGTGCGTATGCCGTTTTTAGATGAAATAGGCCAAGGCAGGCCAGGCAATACAGCTGGGCTCACTGGCCGTTCGGCTGCCCCTTTAAGAAGATACGGTGACAAAGAGAACAAAACTGAGGCTCAGGAAGGCTGTGACCGGTGAGAACAGAGTAGTTGGTGCCCACCTAGCTAGGTCTCTCTCTCTTTCCCTGGGTTGTGGCAGAGCAGCTAAGAAGAATGGAAAGAAGTGCCTGTTGGGAGATCAGGATCCAGCCAGATGACTTTGAGCAGGCTACCCCAGGCTCAGTTCTAGGTCTGCATAGGTGGCTGAGCACACAGTCCCAGCCAGCTTCTGGCTTCATTCCTTCCCTGGGCACTAAGGGTCCGTGTGATCCTAGTATTAGAAGGCTGGGAAGATCGCAGCACCTTTTGCTTCCTTCTCCTTCGCTTCCTTTGGCCTGATCCCCACTGGACCAGGTTTAAGGGTGGAGCTGAGAGGAACTTGTTCTAGGCTGGGGACAGGTCTGGATACATCTACAGGCTGCTCTCCTCCTCCTCCTCTGCCATCTGGAAGCTGGCTGGCCCGAGGACCCCAAGGCCCTGGACTGGGCTTTGGCAGACTCTGGCTGGCCAATGCAAATGGTCGGCAGTGATTTATGGTGCTTCGAGAGAGAACTCTTCCGATTATCAGCTTCCCCAGTTTCTTGCTTTATGGCCAGAGTTGAAGGCAGATGTTTGGATAATGTCCCCAGAGTCCTTAGCTGGTTTTCCTGGGCCAGAGAAGATGATAGAGACCTCAGTGTCATTCAGTGTGAGCCAGCTGTACCAGATTTCAAGTGTTGGAGGAAAGCACGGGCCTTGGCAGGCCGCCCTTCAGATGTACCTAAGGATGCGGGCCCCAGACTGAAGCCAGTCCTGGTCGCCTCCCGTGGGAAGCCTCCTCTGAGCTTTGTGAGCATCTGGATAGATTCTCAGGGGTCCAGATCCCCTGGACCACGCTAGTTCTGTCCCTTCCAGACTAAGCTGCTCCTCCGAGCCCAGGTTACCTCCTTTAAGTCTGTGGTTAGCCTGGCATGATGAGCTTCAAATGAGACAAGGGCTTCTGAAAAGCACTGCCTAGTTTCACTGGTCAGGCTGGCAGCTCCACTACAGGAAGCCGAGGAGCCCAGGATGTGGTAGACATGGCTCCATAGCCCCATGCTCTCTGCACTAGGCCAGCCCACGTTAGTCTCTCACTGAAATAGCTGGAGAAGAGGGCCTTGTCTCCATGCTGAGGAGCTGGTCCTAGGAAAGCAGGTAAGAATGCCTCTGGCCAGAATATTTACACAGCATCAGCCCAGCCCAGGCCTGCTGGCTCTGTGTCCTCTCATTCTCTGCCCTAAGCCCCACCAGCCCCGCCTCCCCAGCCTCTGAGACTCTTGGGTGTCCTGTGCTGATAGTGAGTGGGGCAGGACTTAGCTGAACCTGACAGGTACTGGCAGCTGCACTGGGCATGTCTCTGCTCAGGTGGCTGTTTGTCACTGCTGTTGCTTCACAGGGATAAGAGGCACCCTCTTTCGGTCAGCCCTTTTCATTGGCAGTCCAGCTGTATGCAAGGTAGGAGTAATTAAATACACGGTGGGGTGGGGGGTGTCACACCTATAGACAACATTCTGCCCTATGGACTTCACTCAGATTGTTTCACAGAGCCCTGTGCCAGCCCTAGGTGGGTGCTTCTGGTGTGTGTGTGTGTGTGTGTGTGTGTGTGTGTGTGTGTGTTGCTTCCCTGAGGGCAAGAGGAGAGAAGGGATGTGGGAATGTAACTCTCTACCCAGAGTCACCTCTGCAGCTGCCCTGAACTCATAGAAGGAATCGTTTGTTAGTCCCTGCACTTAAAAATAAGCATTCTAAGTCAAATATTTATTTAAAATAAATATTTAAAAACCTTGAGATACAGTCACATACCCTACAATCTACCCATTTAAAGCACCCATCAAGGCATTGTTTAAAATGTTCTGAATTTTGTGTAGCTGTCACCACAGGCAACCTAAAACCACTTACAGCACTTCACAGACACCCCCGTCTCTCTCTAGACTCCCTTCCCCAGGCAGTCACAACCCACTTCTGTCTTCATTGGCTTGTCCAGCCCAGATGCTACAGTACAATAGACTTGTATAGTGTCTCTGACTCTGGCATCTGTCACTGAACGTGATGTTTGCAAATTTACCCATGGAGCATGGGTCAGTACATCATTCTGTTTTCTTTTTTTGTTTGTTTGTTTGGTTTTTTCGAGACAGGGTTTCTCTGTGTAGCCTTGGCTGTCCTGGAACTCACTCTGTAGACCAGGTTGGCCTCAAACTCAGAAATCCACCTGCCTCTGCCTCCCAAGTGCTGGGATTAAAGGCGTGCGCCACCACGCCCGGCTCATTCTGTTTTCTTATGGCTGAGTTATATTCTGTCGTATGAACAGACCCCATTTGGTTACCAGGGTTTTGTTTTGTTTTTAAGTTTTATTTATTTATTTTAGGTATGAGTACACCATTGCTCTCTTCAGACACACCAGAAGAGGGCATCCGATCCCATTACAGGTGGTTGTGAGCCACCATGTGGTTGCTGGGAATTGAACTCAGGACCTCTGGAAGAGCAGCCGGTGCTCTTAACCGCTGAGCCATCTCTCCAGCCCACCAGTATGTTTTTAAAGGATGACTATAACTTAATACAGTTCTGAGTTGGTGGGGTAGGGGTGCAGGTGAGGGATGGGAGCCTAGTCACTGGATGATACCCTTTCTTAGGTAACTGGTTGGACACGAGAGGCTGGCAAGGGTGGGGTCTCGTGGGTTTCCTGGGGCTTCTCCTTTTCTCTTTCCAGACTCTGGGAATTTACACAGAGAGTGAGGACAGGGCCCATCCAAGGCAGACAAGGCAGGAGGTGGGAGCCCCGGAGCCTCTTCAGTGTCTGCTTTGAGGAGCAGAGCTGAGGCCTGGAGGAGCCTTGCAGGCAGATCCGGAAACTGGACCAAGATTAGAACCAGTGTGGTTGATAAGAGCCTAGGGATTAGAGGAAGGACAGCGAACTGTTTCTTTAATCTTGCTCCCATTATCTCTTCAAAACCTTGTTTATTCTCTGTATCACTGTTTTCTGGAGAATGGAGTTCTTTTATTCAAAGGAAGAGACCCTTTCTGCTAATTCTTAGGTCCAAAGGTCCCACAGGGGTCTCAGATATAAGCCCCGAGCTTCAAGGAGTGACCTATTCGTATCACCATCCACACAAGCTGAATGCCGGTAAGAGGGCTACCTCACTCTAGGGATCCCTCAGCCTCCGAAAGAAAGCAGAACAAGGAACTCAGAGAAGCACCCCAAGAATAGCTCTCGCTGGCAGGAGCCTCGCAGGAGCCTCGCAGGAGCCGGCTACTGCAGCAGTGAGTCCCCTCGCAGTCCATCCACTTACAAGATGACCTCACAGGTTGACAGGGGGAGCTTAATCCCCTAAGGTTGTGGAGCAGCCCAGTAGGTGACTCCTGTGGGCTGGGGTGGGCTGGGGACAGTAGTGCCGTGCTTTCCCTGTGAGTCAGCACGGCCCACCTGAGAGTTGTGATGTGTCTACACAGCTCTCAGCAAGGCCGGGCCCAGGGCTTGCTTTGCATATGTGTGGCATGTCAGGATCCCTGTCTCAGGAGCTAGAACAGGTTCCCTGGGTTAGTGCTATGCCTGCCTGCCAGCTTCCATCTTGTTGACCTCAGCTGACTCTCACCATGCAGTGGGAGAGGTCTTGGCATCCTGAACCATGGAGCTGTGGATGGAGAAGTTAGATCTAGAAATCTGGTTGCTTCTCTCTTCTTGGTGTAAGAACAAAGTAGGGGAAGCAGGATAAGCTTCGTTGCGCTTTTTTTTTTTTCTTTTCTGCGAGACCAGGCGGCTCTGGCAGCTGGCAGGGTCAATGCATTTGTCGCCTGGGTACTGTACCTCTGAGCGCCTGTAAATTGCACACCCCATGAGGTGGCACCTGCTGCTGCAGGTCACTCAGGCACCTCAAGCAGGTGGCCTCCTAATGAAGTGACTGCAGGGCAGGGACCCTGCTGTGAAGCCAGGCACCTCTGCAGGGGATGAGGTGGTCAGATAGAGAGAGGAGATGCTCCTGACTGTTTCCGTGAAGGCCGCCTGCTGGGCAGCCAGGTCCTGGCAGCAAGGGAATGACTGTGAGTGATCCAAGCCCTTGGCGCTTCTCTCAGCCGCCTCTCTGCTATGGCCTTGTCACCGCCTAGGTCACTACTAGTCTGCCTGCCCACACTCTGAGGGAGGTGGGCAGGGGTCAGCAGGAGTCTCGACCATTACGGAGGATGGAGGCAAATCAAGACACTTAGAACTGTTGCTGGGTCTGTTTGTTTGTTTGTTTGTTTGTTTGTTTTAAAAAATTACTTATGTGTGTGTGTTTGTACATGAGTATGGGGGCAGTGTGCAGTCCGTGGCACCCGTGTGGAGTGTGTTGAGTCACACTCAGGTCTTCAGGCTTAGTGACAAGCACGCCATTGTGTTGGTTCTTGAGGAACAGTGCTGTAACATGGCGGCGTTGCTGCCTGGGCTCTGGCTCCCTTTGGAGGCTACGCTGCCCAGAGGATTGTCATTGGGAACTCACCGGCAGGACCAGACACTGGCTAGCCTTTAATGGTCCGTGGGACTCAGGGCAGATACCTTCTCTTAGCTTGTGTCCGTGTCTGTAAAATAGAGATAAAATATCTGCCTTCAAGGGCAGCTTGCAAGATGAAAGGAGACAGGTTAGATCAAAGGTTGGGGCACAGCGTGGCCATGCAGGTGGCCTCCAGGGTCCTGCCTCCTGCCTCCATGGACATACCCATATATTTTCCTCTCCTACACTGAGGAGCTGGCCTGCATATCTAGTAGGGCATTGCAAGTGACACGGTGTCACTTTTAAGACAAAATTATAAAAAGACAGTGTGGCTTCCACCGTTCTTTCTCCGGGATCAATTGTTCCAGGAAGCTGCTGTCTTAGGAGGCGTTTTAGGAAAGTCTCTGGAAAATTCTGGAATTATAGTGACATAGAGCGGTAGACTCTGGCTATCAGCCTACACCTGATGTCAGTCACATGAGTGAGGTCTTCAAAAGTGGCTCTTCTAGCCCCGGCCAGGCTTTTAGACGATCACAGCCCCTGCCTTGGTTAACTTGTTGATTGTGACGGGCTGAGTGACCCAGAGCAGAGCCACTAGCCGGGTCACTCTAGCTAGCTTTCTCTCTCTCTCTCTCTCTCTCTCTCTCTCTCTCTCTCTCTCTCTCTCTCTCTCTTTCTTTTAAAGATTGATTTATTTATTTTATGTATGTGAGTACACTGTAGCTGTACAGATGGTTGTGAGCCTTCATGTGGTTGTTGGGAATTGAATTTTAGGACCCCTGCTCGCTCCGGTCAACTCCACTCACTCAGTCCCTGCTCGCTCCAGCCCAAAGATGTATTTATTATTATACATATGTATTTGTTTTATTATTATACATAAGTACACTGTAGCTGACTTCAGACGCACCATGTGGTTGCTGGGATTTGAACTAAGGGTCTTTCTGTAGAGCAGTCAGAGTGCTACCTGCTAAGCCATCCTGCCAGCCCCACTCTAGGTTTCTTAATCAGCAGAAGCAGTGTTGTGAGGTAGTGAATGGTTATTGTCTGAACCATTTTGTGTGTGTGTGTGTGTGTGTGTGTGTGTGTGTGTGTGTGTGTGTGCTGTTTTACACAGCCACAGGTACCATGTCAGGACTGCAGACCTCTCAGCTCCCTGTCTCCTGACCAGAGGGTCTCTGTTTGTGCTGCAGAACTGTTGTATCTGCTGACTCTTTGAAAGAAAGCAAGCAAGCAAGCAAGCAAGCTAGAGTGGCTCGGCTAGTGGCTCTGCTCTGGGTCACTCGGCCCGTCACAATCAACAAGTTAACCTCAGCAGCTCTGATATGAACGGGCAGGTCTCCATGTCCACAGCAGGGGTCCCATTAGGATCCATGCTGTGCTGTATCTATGGCCTGGATGGTCTCAGCTAGGCCCCTGCCTCATGGAACTGGCAGTGGTTGATCTGAGTCTGAGGGCTGATGAGGAGATGGAGGGCACAGCCCAGCCCTAGAGCCGTGATGATGGGGTTTCTCAGCCTTGTTTGATGCACGGCTGCAGTTGGGGGTGAAGCAGGGCTGTCTGGACCCTTGTAGCTGTGGAAGGGAGAGTCTGCCCCCTCCCGCCCTTTGCTCCTCTCCCTCTCCCTCAGCTCAGCTTCCGGGCTGCTGGAGATGCCAGCCTTGCTTCCTCGTTTCTCACCTTGTTGCCCAGACCCCACCACCTCGCGCTGAGCAGCTTCACGGAGAGTGCGTAGACAGATGTGCCCTTGGGTGTGACTTCTGTTGCTCACCTTCTCCTTGCTCAAAGAAGGAGCCCGAGGAAGACCAACTAATGCTCTCAGCTTCTCTGAGGCCCTGCCACCTGAGCCCATTGCTTGTGCGTCCACAGCACCGGTTCTTGAAGGTTTCTCTTAATGTTCGGCTGCCTTGAGCCTTTCAGTGTTTTTAGGCATCAAAGACACCAGGATGAGGGAAATGTAATTCCTGGCTTGCTTTTTTAGCCAGAGATAGACATATAGACACTGTCCAACAGTGGTTGACGTTTGTGGGATACTCACTTTGCGATTCAGTGACCAGGACGATGGAGAATGTTGGGCGAGGGAGACGAAGAGAGAGGACACAGGGGCCAGATGGAGAAAGATATTTCTAGAGTAGGCACCACTGACACTGCATATGGTTGCCTGGGGGACCCCAAGTTCTTGCTACTGTGCTTCATGCCTTTGAGGTTTGCTTGAAAGGCATCTTGTTCACGAAGTGCGCCGTTCTTACCCTCCTCCTAATAGAGCATCCTCCCCCCCCCCCCCCCCGAGGTTTGCAGAGGTTTGCTAGGAACACCGGTAAACTGTCATGGGCTTGGTGCTTTTCTGAGGGTGGCAGCCCAGGAAGTGTTTGTTTACGTTATTTCACGTTTGCTTATTTAAGCTCTGTGTTTCCCCTTTCACCCAGAAGCACTTGTCACTCCCACCTTTACCCTACTTCTGGCTGCCACCTTCTAAAGCCACCAGCCAACTTTTTAGATGCCACTTCTGTGTCCGGTGTATTTGGGCCCTGGCGATTGATCAGGAAGCCACATGAAATCCCTGACTAGAGTACACTCTGACCCTTGTGGTGGTTTGAACGAGAAAGGCCCCAGTAGGCTCATCTGTTTGAATGTTTGGTCCCTAGTTGGTAGAAATATTTTGGGAAGGATTGGGTGCCCTTTGGGTTTTTAAAAGCCCGAGCCAGCCCCCACACCTCTGCCTCCAACTTGTGGTTAAGCACTCAGCTAGCTACCACCCTGTATGCCTGCCTACTTCCATCATCCCCTTCATGATGGTAACAGGCTCCTCTGGGGCAAGCAAGCTCTCAACTCATGCTTTCCTCTGTTAGCTGCCCTGGTCATGATGTCTCTTCACAGCAACAGAACAGTGACTAAGACAATCGTGTAAACGCAGGAAGGAAAGCAAGCAAGGAAAGGAAACAGGGAAAGTTTTAGGTAGGGTGGTCAGAGGGGAAATCTCTAGAAATCCAGATAAATCTGTGAAGAAAGTTGTGTGCCAACCAGGAAACCGGCGGCGGCAGCAGCAGCAGCAGCGGCAGAGGCAATGGTCCCGGGATGGAAGTATGCTTAGCAAGTTTGAGAAACTGCGATTGGGACAGGAAAGGCCATGGGAAGGAGAGAGAGAAGCCATCCAGAGGGGGCTCCGGTCACGGTGAGGACTTTGGACTTGATTCTAAGTGTGAAGGGAGTCCCGGGAGGCTCCCGATGCAGTGACATTATTCCCTGTGCATCTAGAGCTTAACCTGCTCCCCATGGGCCCCTCATGGAAGCAAGAGTTAGTAGGACCCACTTTAGAAGTTCTGTTTGTGGTGGTCTGGGGGTCACCAGCCGGGAGTCTCCAGGTATTTCTAGAGACTTGCTTGGAAGGCGGACTAGCACCACCCCACCAAGCTGGAAGCCAGTTCCCCTCCCCTCCTGCTGTGTGCAGAGAATCTTCCACCTGTGTGACCCGCCCCCCACCCATCCCTGCATCTCAGATCTTGGAAAATCTAAGCCAGGAGTGGAGTGTGGAGACCTTCCTTCAGCACCCTGTCCTGACTCTGAGGGAATTAACTGTATTCTGCACTAACCTAAGCAGCTAGCCTAGGGGAATGTAGTATAGAGTTCTTAGTCCTGACACAGGCTAGAGCTAAGATGCCCCAGGTCTGTCCCACCGTCCTGTGGAGTTCCCAGGACAGGTACTAAGAGTTTCCCTCCGGCTTTCTTTGAGAGGTTCATGCAGTCCCCATGTCAGAGCTGTGGAAGCACTTGGGGTCACCCTCTGCCACCTCCAGGCTTCTCTGTGCCTCCTTCCCTGCTTGCTTCTCTTGGCACATGGAGCAGCACTGCCCAGCTTGGGCCTGGAGAAGTGGAGCAGAGTCTGAATCCGACTTTAATGAATGCAGTTCGAATCACCGTCTCCTAGCTATGTGACCTGGGGGCAAATTACCAACCTTTTCTGGGATTTGGTTTCCCCGTATGCAGAATGTGGAGCAAAGGATCAAGTGCGTTCATCCGCATGGTGCGAGCCTTAGTGGCGTGTCCCAGGGTGGCCGCTGCCTCTGGCCCGCCTCGGGTGATTAGGGTTACAGCCTTGAGCTTTCTGGGATGGTTGCCCTGATCCTCTTAAGAAGAGCATTCCTGCCTGACGGGGAGATTACGGTCATAATCCGTTTGTCTTTACCATTTATGACCTGACCAGGGCCCTGCCATATGCTAAACACTATTTGTGCGTCATTTGTATAGTCCTCGAAAAAACCAGAGAGCTATGTACTATAAACTCTCCACAGTGAAGAAGAAAACCCGAGGCTCAGAGGGACAAGTGGACTTGCCAAGGCCTTCTAGCTGGTTAATGATGGTGCCAGCCCTTGGCAGTCCTCTGTGAATGGCCTCCCTCCAGCCAGGAACAGCCACAGGACTGGGTGCTTGTTATGGACAGTCTACGCTCTGGGTCTCCTGTCCTTGCCACGATATCCCCTCCCTAGTCCCTGGTGACCTTCCCTGCCTCTCTCTGACTATAGATGGTCAGAGAGGGGTTCTTTGTAAAAACACAAATAAACAAAAGAAGCAAATTATATAACATCTGGGGCAGTGACTTCCAGAGAGGACATGGCCAGTGCAAAGGCCCTCTAGTCCCTCAGAGAAGGTATTGCCTGGGTCTTCACAGCCCCTGCCTGCCCTCCGGCATCAGAGAAAGAGGGGAGCTTGTTTCTGACATACTGGCTGACACAAGGAGCCAGCCCCTGGAAGGAAGGGGCTGCACCAGACACCATGGAGTGGCTGCCCGCGCTTCGTGTTCCCACGTGGCATTTGAGATGTAGCTTTCTGTTGTCTTGTATCTTTACAAGACGTTTTTACACACAATGTAAACTTTTCTATGCTAGCCATTTGCAAGCACGCGCCGCGTCAGTCGCGTGGACTGTGTCCACGCTGTGTGGCATTATTCTGCCTGCTCTCTCTTCCCAACAGACTCTCTACCCAAGAGTGAGCGCCATGCCCTCCCATCTTGTGCTGTCTGTGGATGTCCCTCTCCTGGACGGGCCACATAAGTAGCCCATAGGACCTGTGGTCCTAGGAATCTGGCTTCTCGCCCTAGGCAGAGTGTTCTTTGGGCCCGTCCATGTCGTTGGGGTAGACGTCTCTAAACAAGCAGTGTCTGTGCTGTGTCACAGAGTACTGCAGGGAGGAGATGAAAAAGTAAGGTCCTGCCATCTGTACCAGGAGAGGTGGCAGAAGCTCACAGGACCCTGCTTGGGTTCCTCACTCCGGCTTCTAGACAGGAACACCTGGAAACCGACAGACTCTGTTCCATACTCCTCACCCCCCAGCTTGCTCCATGCTGCACAGGGTCCTGGGGTGTGCACTTAAGAGCGTCTCATCTCCGCCTTGCTTCCCATCTGTGAGAGGAAGAATCTCCCGTGGCCTGACTGAGCCGAGGGCCAGCCTTGCGGGCCAGGTTGGAAGGGGGTGGGGTGGGAAAGGCTGATGATGAGTCTTACACTGTGGTTGTCTTATTTATTAAAGATTAATTGAGGGGCTTTGATGCATCCGGACTTGAGAGGAGCTGACAGGTCATGTGGTCTCTGAAAGCACAGGGCTGGTAATCCATTTTAAAAAACATTTTCTTCTTCTTCTTTTTAATTTAATGGAGGAAATCATTAGCTGGGAGAATGGTAGCACTGATTTATTTCTGCTTTGGGGAGGGGGGGCAGGAGAGAAGATCGCCTCTAATTGCCGCTTGTTCTAGAAATACGCCAGCCAGACATTCCCGTCGGCTGGGACTGCCGGATTCTTGGGGGGGATTGCATCACGCTTTCTTTTCTTCAGCCCCTGGGGGTGGCAAGGGACCCTCAGGGTGCAGGTGGGTGGCCCTGATGTCAGCAGCAGATCTTCACAATAGGAGCAAAGCTGCTCCTGTGCACAGGTCCCTCAAGTGAGCCTGAGAGGGGTTCAGTGTGTAACGCTGGGAGGCGGGGGAGGCGGTTCCCCTAGATAGCCCACATCCAAGACTTCATTCCCAGGGAAACAGGAGCAGGACCCCCCATCTGGGAAAAAGGACTACGTGCCTTCTCTGGGGCTTCATCCGGTTCCAAGGGGAGGCAACTGGGTTCACCCTAAAAATAACTAAAGATGCAAACAGCCAGAGAGTGCAAATGTTTTTCGTATCTGTGGGCCCGAGCATTTAAAGGTACAGCTGTCCTTCCACCACCACAACATGTCTTTCCTAGAGCAGAGAGTAACTTTGGGGTGACCCGGGCTTTATAGGATCCCCATCTTCTGAGGTTTGCCTGGGCTGCTGTGTGAATGCCTCCTCCCTAGAGGCACCACACACCTGACAGAGGATGTCACAGGCCCTGAGGCCCATCACAAGACAGGGTGCAGGCAGACCCAGCCAACTATAGCCATACCACGAAGCCTTCTGGATACAAAGGTGGGGTTCTCCTAACTTCAATTTACCAAGTCCGTCCAGCCAGGAAAAAAAAAAAATGGGTAAAGTGGTTCTCAGAGAGAAGCTGCTATAAATAGCCAGGCAGGATGTGGAAAAGGTGAGAGGTGAATGGCTGCCAAGGTTGTAGGCCCAGCTGCAGTGCAGGGCTGAAGGTCTAGCCCTCAGCCTGCCCGGGCTGTTGCCCTGGCTTCCAAAGGCTCTGCTCCTTAGATGAAATGTGTGTTCCTGGCACTCCCTGGCCTCCCACTCTCTTCTCTGCCACACCCCGCGGCTGCCTGAGGCTCCTAGGCCCCTTTACATTACAACTGGGACCCTTGCATGGTGGTACAAGACTTTTTTTTTTTTTTTTTTTTTTTTTTTTTTTTTTTT
>NC_034612.1:14085769-14133926 GCF_900095145.1 Mus pahari | reverse complement strand
TCACTTTGTAGACCAGGCTGGCCTCGAACTCAGAAATCCGCCTGCCTCTGCCTCCCGAGTGCTGGGATTAAAGGTGTGCGCCACTACACCCGGCGGTGGTACAAGACCAGCACTCAGGAGGCAGAGACAGGAGTTCTAGGCCAGCCAGGGCTATAGAGTGAGACTCTGTTGAAGAAACAAACTAATAAACTATGATTAGGGACTTTTGGCTCTCTAGTCAATTCTCCCTTGATATGCCACATCAGAGGGGACATCCTGAAGGGGCTAACCCTATAGGAGAAGCCACTGTGAAGTATAGGGGAGAATTCTGCCACACTGAATATGGCCCACATCTTAGGGTGGAGGGCTTGGGCTCCAGGGCAATTGGCTTTGTCGTTGGGTAGGACCAGGAGCTAAGGTCTGCCTATAATCAGGCCTGACACAGCCATGAGGTACTTGTTATGCAGCTTCTCCATCCATCTCCCTGTCATTCATTCAGCCATCCAGTCATCCATCTTTCCCCATTCACCTACCTGTCCATTCATTCACCCATCTGTCTGCGCACACACTCATTAGTCATCCATTGAAAACATTTTTTTCAGTGCCTGTTGTGTGCCCCGGTATTCTCCCAGGCATACCCTGGGACACAGCAGTGGATACAACCACCCTAGTAGTCTCCATCTAGCACTTGGGAGGCAGAGACAGGCGGATTTCTGAGTTCGAGGCCAGCCTGGTCTACAAAGTGAGTTCCAGGACAGGGACAGCCAGGGTTATACAGAGAAACCCTATCTTGGAAAACCCCAAAACAAAACAAAACAAAACAACAAAAAAAGAAGTCTCCATCTAGTACGTGCGATAGACAGGTTTTTTTTTTTTTTTTTTGTGGCTTTGGTTTTAGAGACAGGGTTTCTCTGTGTGGGCCTGCCTGTCCTGGAACTCACTCTGTAGACCAGGCTGGCCTCAAAGTCATAGAGATTCACCTACTAGATTAATTCCCAAGTACTGAAAACAAAGGCATGTGCTGCCCTGCCCAGCATGACAGGCAGTTTTACAGAGGAATATGCTACGGCACAGATGAACTGCTAAGTGAAAGAAGCCAAGCATAGCGGGACCATGGTGTGATTCCGTGTGCTGTAATGACGCCATAAAGTGGTCACTGGAGTCAGAGCCATAGAGACAGAAGTAAAATGGAGGGTACCAGGGGTGGGGTGCGGTGGGGAATTGGTGTTTAATGAGTGCAGTTCTGGTTTGGGAAATGAAAAGGTTGTAGAGATAGTTGGGAGGACTGCATAGCCACCTTTTAAGGCCACTGAACCAAGCACTTAACAAGTTATCAGGGTAGCAAATGTTAACATTTACCACCATTTGGAAAACAAACGCATCAAAGAACAATAGAACATAAGGTTGATGCCATGGAAGCAATGAGGGGGTCAAGGGAAAGCCCGGGCAGGACTCAGAGTTAGCTAAGTGGTCAAGAAGGTCTGAGTAGCAGGGTGGCGCTCGCCTATAATCCCAGCACTTGGGAGGCAGAGGCAGGCAGATTTCTGAGTTTGAGGCCAGCCTGGTCTACAGAGTGAGTTCCAGGACAGCCAGGACTACACAGAGAAACCCTGTCTCAAAAAAACAAAAAACAAAAACAAACAAACAAAGAAGGCCTGAGTAATATGTGCTCACGCAGAGGCTAGCAGGAGCAGGTTGTGCAGGCGCAAACGCCCTGCGGGAAGAGTTGGGCCCCAGTCTGGACAGCATGAGTAAGAGACAAGGATGCCACTGGGGATTTGAGCTGTGGGAGGCAAGATGTCCCTACAGGTTTGTGGTGGGTCCCCTGGGCCTTCTGCTGCAGGAACATGAGAAGCTGGGAGGCAAGGAAAGGCTTTGCAGGAAGAGAACAGGCCTGTCCCCAGCGGCACCTGCCAGCCCAGGACAGAGCGACGGGGGCTATGTTCACAACCGCCCCTCGGGTCTGAGGCATAGTTTCTACCAGAGTGTTCCATCCCCTCCTGTGGAAGGCAGAGTGCTGCATATGCCCAGCGAATGTCCTTCTGGGCACCTCAGCTCTCTAGACTGTTTGTGGCGCTGAACACTCTGGAGCCGTGCGAGGATCATTCACACTGCGCCATTCCCACAAAGAAGTGTCCCACTGTACCACTCAGGGAATTAACAGCTAGAAAAGGGGTCTGTACATGCTTAGTACAGATGCGATTCTTTTTCCCTCAGTATTTTCCATTTCAGTCTGTGGTTAGTTGACTCTCTGGATGTGGAAACCACAGAGATTGAGGCCAACTGTGCCTTGTGGCTGTGTTTAAATTTGCCCTATTTGTGGGAGTCTTCATGGCCACCTTACTGTTATCACACACATGTTAAACAGGTTCATGTGACTGGGGACAGGAGAGCAATGGTGTATTCTGTCTCTCATCTCTGCTGTCGTAGCTTTGAGACAGATAGCTCTTTGCCTAGCCAGCACTGGAGGTCCCAGGAGAATGAGTTTGTACAACCAACCCTCCATCCCAGGACAGCCATGGGCCTGGGACCAGCCTTGCTGGATGAACCCGGGAAAAGCACTTCACCCTCTGAGTGTGTCCTTCCGCATCTCCTGAGGGAGAGGGTGGTTTCAGAGTGTGGTCTGGGTTACTGTGAAGCCATCAATGCATTGGAAGTCTGGAGAGCAGCTGGAGGGCAGGGGTAGTCTCCCCGAGCACCTGACGCTCAACCTAGCCTGGAACCAAGGTTGCATAACCACACAGGGTTCTGCTGACTCGTGGAGATGGTAGGGAAGTTCCAGTCCCACAGCCCCTGCCCAGGCATTCTGGGATGACATCAGGAGTTGCTGGGGGAGACAGGGGAAGGGAGTGGTTCTAGAACAGGGCAGAGAGGAGGCTCCAGGCCTGAGGTTCAGAGACTCTTGTCATTATGGAGTCTAAGGAGCCTACTCCCCCGCTGTTATCTGTTTGGTTCCCTGAGAGCCCCACCACATACCCTCTGTTCTTCTAGATAGGCCTTGGCCCAGGCTGCCGTTGGAAGCCTCCCCACACCCCAGACAGCTCAGGTACGTTGAGAGAGGAAAGGGAAAGACAGAGGTTGGGGAGCCAGGCGGTTCGTTTTCTCTACCTTTAGAGCCATCCTGTCCCTGGCGATCCCCACAGCTCCATGTAAGTCTTCCATTGTCAATAAAAGCAAAGCAACATTTTGCTGTCAGCACTAGCCACAGTTTGAGTGTCAGTGGCCACCTAGGCCCGCGGGGTCACAACAGCCGCGCCTGGCTGGCAGAGCGTACAGGGTGGCCATCCTCATGGACCGTTCACTTGGGCAGCGTTGGCCTTGCCTCTGAAGCAACCCCACGAGACAGGGACCTGACAGCTTGTGGCTAAAGGGGAATACTCAGCAGCCGTACAGCCAGGAACGCCAGCGGCCCTGGGACTCAGCTTCATCTGTCAAAGAAGGTATGGAGGAGGGGTACCTGTAAATCCTCCTGTCCAGCTGGCAGCTTCCCTGGGACAGAGGTCAAAATACCTCACGTGTCCATCTTGCGGTGAGTAGATATGTGCATTGAGTCTATCTAATCAATAGGGTGTTACTCTGCCACGAAGGAAGGAAGCAACCTACATAGGGTACAACCTTGTATGAGCTTAGAGAAAGAACATGATGATAAGTGAAAGACGCCAGTGCCAAAAGGTTACGTGCACTCCGAAATTCCTTTTATATGAAACACCCAAAGCAAGCATGTCTTCTGTGGGCAGTAGACTAGTGGTCATCAAGGGCTAGAGAGAAGCAGTAACGAAATGGCTCTCCCGTGCATCTCCTTCCGGGGTAATGCAGATGTTTGCTACTGGATACAGGCGGTAGTTGTGCCACACTAGGGATAGACCTCACGCTGCCAAACTGTATGCTTTCGCTTGATGAAAGCCGTATATTCTTTGTTCTTTTTTTTTTAACAATAGAAACATGAGAGGAAAAAGAAATCTGGGTAGTAAATCTATATGTTCCTTATAACATTTTTCTGATTTATTCATATACTGGGATATTTTCATAACAAATTGTTGGGATGGGGCAGGAAGAGGAAATGTTTTCTTGCCTGCAGGCTTCAGAGGCAAGGTGGGGCACGGTACACTCAGATGTTCCCTCAAGAGCAACAGGCCTGGGGGCACTGCTGTGGGCTCTAGCTTTGCCAGCCAAGTGCACAAGGGGAGGCCGGGCATTGGATGCTGCCCCAGTGCTTCCAACTGGATCTGGAAGGACACAGCGTCCACAGCCTCAGCTTTCCTTACATCTGCCAGCATCACCATGTCCCAGAGCGCAGCTCGGTAGAGAAAATGGTCCTGTCTCAGTTTGTACCAAGGAAATGAAAGCACAGAGATGTGACCAGACTGGCAATGGCCCTGTGATCTCCGGAGGGAGAAAAGAGACTCCGGCCAGGCTCCTGTCCTTCCCCCAGCCTCTGAAACCAGAGGCTGTGAGGCTGGGGGCAGAGCAGAGCCAGCCCCGTAGGGAGGTTTGCACAGCAGTCGCAGCAAGAGGTTGGTAGTGTGCAGGTGGGAGATCCAGCCCAATGTGGGTCTGGTCCAGGATGCCCATGAGCTGGTCTCTTCTTTAACCAGCAGGTGCCCAGCTGCCTCCCATCTTGGCTTCCTGCCTGGGTGGCTCTGGGCCACTGAAGCCTTCCTGTGGGTGGGCATCCCCTCCTTCCTGAGGGTGGGAAAGTATGACTCAGGGTTTGGTGGCTGAGTTTTAGAAACAGGAGGTAAGGACCGAAGGGCGATGCTTCTAAAATGCCCAGGGAGGGGACCGCCTGCCTGTTCCTGGGACTCTGACCTTGGGCTGTGTGTGAGCAGTGTGAGGTTAGAGGCAGCAAGAGGAGGCAGATCCAGGGTCCCAGCTGTAGGGCGGATGAGCAGCCTGAGGCAGGAAAGCTTCCCGGGCTTTGATTTGCCTCGGAGTGGCTGTAGTGGAGGGCTGTTTTCGCCCACCCACCGTCCAGCCATGCCCCACCCTGCCTCGGTGCGCAGGCCGAGGCCTGTTTGGGGAGGTTGCCACAGCAGAACTGTGGGATTGGCTCTGCTGACGCCTTCCCCTGGCATATGGCTCCTCCGCCCGCCTCGAGCTCTGCCAGCGGCTCCCCTTTCTCCATGGCAACTTAGCTCAGTGGTCCCAGTGGAGGAGAGAGAATCAATTCTCCCTCCTTCCCGCCCTCCCGCGCCTCTCCCCACCCCTTCCTCTCCCGCTTGCCTTCTTCCTTGCCTCTGTTGTCCCTGCGTGGTGGCTCCTTACACAGCCAGGGGACCAACCTGTGCTGGCACTTCCAGGCATGAGCCTCCTGTAGCGCGCCGCCGCCGCCGCCGCCGCCGCCGCCGCCGCCGCCGCCACGGGGCTGGGGGCGGCTCTCTGAGACCTGCACGTGGGAAGCCAGCAGAGTCTGCAGGATGGGGCTGCTGAGCAGGGCTCCCGCCAGCACCTGCTGCGTGAGGCTCCAGCTCTGGGACTTTGGTGCCCCGTCCCCTTACCTCATGTTGGCTTCCTAAAAGGTAATTTTCTGCTTCTTCTTGAACATGTCTCAGCCTTAGGCTAGGTTTATTAGCGAGGAAGGCTCCATCTGGTCAAGGGTCTGTTTGCATTCTCTCCAAAAAACTGGGATGGAGGGAGAGCTGGAAGGAGAGGCCTGGCCTGGCCTGGCCTGCTCGGGCACCTGTGTGGGCAGAATTGGAGTGCACAGTTTCTCTCCTGAGTAGCTCCCAGGGCAGAGGACATTGCGCCTCTGTACTTCCAGTCTTGCCTGTGATTGCTAGAGCACACACAGTCTGCTTTCCTAGAGCGTGGTGGCCCCAAGGAAAGAAGGGAATTTAGAGAAGCTCACGTGCCCCCCAGCGGGCAGAGCTCTGGCTACAGGCTGCCTGGCTTTTTGGCTGACTAGTCTTCAATCCTCTGGAAATGGGCACTCCGTGTGGGAATGTTTTGTCCCTCCACCAAGATTTCAAGAGGGTGCTATCAGGAGACCCGTCCCCCAGCTTATTTCAGGTGGATGGCCCCGCTGGCGTATCCTGTGTCCATCTTCAGACACTCCTATTGGCATGAGATCCTGGGTCTGGTGGGTGAGCACTCTCCATCTCTCTCCACCCTGGCAATGGCTTTTGGAGGGGGAGTTGGTGATATTGACCCCTCCACAGCCCAGCCCAGGACAGGAGGCAGGCAGCACACCCCTCCCATCACCCCTCCTTCCTGTGCAGCTGGCAGTGGAAAAAAAAAAAAGAATCCTCGGTTGTCAACAAGAACATCTCCTGTGTTGATGGAAAGGGAGGTCCAAAGCTGCCGAGTTTAGCACCCATTTCTTAGAAGCTACGGCCTGGGTGGTGTCGGTGTGTAAGCCCTGTCTGATCTTTAAATAGAAAAACGCACACCAAGTAGCCCTGCCTGACTCACGGGAGCAGCAAAGTTTGGTGTGGTCTCAGGGAATCCATATCCAACTCTGAAAACAGCTCAGGGGGCTGCCCGCAGCGGTGTGGACCCGAGGCCGAGGCTGAGTAACTCTCCCAAGTACCTAGCCTAGAATACAGCAGGACTCGGGGTCTTGTTGCCGCGTCAGGTCATGGCCACCTGATTGTGCTCTATTTTCGTGTCTGCATTCTCCTTGACAGATTGCTCTAATAATGGCATCAGAACCTCGACAGCAGCTCAAGGCCCGTGTGTGTAGCTCTGTTTGGCTGTGCCTCCTTTGTGACCCCTTTCTTTGAAAATGCATGAGAGCCACCACAGACGCTGCGTCTCAAGTGCTTCCCTCCTGGTCGGCACTGAGCCCCAGTGAGCAGGGCAAGGAGGCTGTGTCCCCAGCAGCAGAGCTTCCGGGCTCTGTACTTACTAAGACCCTCCTGGCATCTGGTGCTGTGCAGGCTTCTCGGTGGCATTCATTACCCACGTCTGGGTTTGTTGGCTGGCTGTGAATTCTGATGATGCTGGGGAAGCAGTGCACTGGTTTGGTTTGGTTTGCCTGAGAATGGAAAATATGATGTGACACGTAAAGGCAGGCCCTCAAGTACAGCTCTGTTCTCATTTCTGCTCTCAGCTTGGGTGGGGGGCTGGTCTAGTGCCACCACTGCTGCCACCAACTCTGACTGCTGTCACAGCAAGTGTCCCTTTGTCCTGGAGTCTTTCACACTCCCCCCAGGACCAGCCAAGCCCCCATGCTGATTATTCAGTTGGCAAACCCAGAAAGGACAGCCAGAGCTGAGCCCAAGAAGAGATAGGCTCCTCCTCCCACTGCTTGCATCCCAGGTAGACCCCAGTGCAGCCCTCCAGCCCTGCCTCCTCCTACCCAAGTCCTTGCTTAGTGGATGCTCCCGAGCATAATTGTGACTGCAAGATCGCACATGGTGCTGCTGACTTACTTGAAAGCATCTTGGGGAGCTGCAGAGGGTGTGAGAGCAGCTTGGAGAGGTGGGAACCCTGGCTGCCGATGGCTTCAGCCAGCGAAAGTGTAGAAGGCTCGTTCCAGGAAAAGTGGAATAATCACTGTATTGGCTGGCTTTCAGGCGGTGAGTGCTTCTTTCTTCTTTAATTTGACAGGAGCTCCGGGATTCAGGGAAGGGATGGCGGGAAGCAGGGGAGGCTGTGGTTCACACAGACTTCATGAGGCCCTGGTGCTGTAAGGGAAAAATTCGATGCTTTTCTCTCATGCTGGGTTGAGTGTGGACAGGCAGGACAGGCAGCTCTACCCCTATTCAGGGATTCTGGGGCTCAGGATAGCATCTATCTGGGGGGTTGGACCTTTGTCCCCACCTCGGGCATCAGTGCAGAGCTCTTAAGTCTCTTGGTGTATTAACTGAATGACCTTAACTGTACAGAAAGAAGGCAGCTCATGAGTTAAAACCCCCACGCTCTTGTTATTTTCTTGTTAAAACCCCCATGCTCTTGTTATTTTCTTGGACACATCCATGCATATGCATGCACCCTTGTTCATCTTCTTCCTGTGTGTGCACACACATACCCATGCATGTGCACATCCACATGTAAATAAGCTTGAACCAGATGCAAACACATGTGCCCCTTCTGCTAGCAGGCCCATATATCTGTTGACATTCTGCTCATGCGTGCGTGATCTTAATAACTGTTGCCAGCACTGGCAGCATCACACAGTTGTGCCTGTCCTTATTTCTTTTCAGCTCATGGTCTAAGCTGAGGAAGGCAGACTGCCCTTGTCTACTCTTAGAAAGAGAATCCGCTCTCTCCCTTCCCCTCTCTCTCCTTATCCTGTCCGGCAGTGTCTGGGGCATCACAGAAATTGGCATGCTCTTCTGTCAGAGAGGCATGCAGACGCTCATTCATTGAAGGTTTCCAGCCCTAAGGGAAGGGATTGTCAGCGAGACACTGATGAGCTTAAGATGTAGTGAGATGCAAACCTCTGTGTGTGCTGTGTAGGTCCAATTGTCCAGTATGTGTGCATATGTAATGTGTGTGCATCTGAGATTGCATTGTATATGTGGTTTATGATATGTGTATATGAGAGTGTGTACATAAATGTGGGGCATATGCTCAAATATGTGCATTTTGTGTATTGCATTGTGTATGTGTGGCCTGTGAATTGTTTACATTGTGTGTATATGTAAATGTATGAGTATATGAGTTTATTTCTTTTCATATGTGTGTGTGTATGTATGCATTACCTATGGTATGTATGACTGTGGCTGTGTGCACGTGTATATTTGGTATTTGTATAATCGTAGTTTAGTAGGTGGAGATATGTGCATATGTATGGTATGTACCTGTATAGTTGTGGCAATGTGTAGTGTGTTGTGTGTTTGCATGTAGGCTGTGTTCAGGGTGCATATGTATGGTATGTACCTGTATAGTTGTGACATGTGTAGTGTGTTGTGTGTTTGCATGTAGGCTGTGTTCAGGGTGTAAGTATTTTTGTAGTATGTTCATTGTACTTGTAGTATCTATGAGTGTTATATATATCTTCAGGGCTCTGTGAAAGTGTGTTGTGTTTGTGGTGTTATGTGTATGAATGTGAGGGTACAAATGTACATGTGTGTGGTATGTATGTATAGGTGATATATTGGTGTTATGTGTACATATGTGTTATTTGTTGTATATGAGGGTGCAAATAAATATTGTATGTGATATGTGTATGTCTATGTGTGGTATGCTATGTATGCAGGGTGTTGGTGTTATGTACATGTGGGTGGTATACTGATATATATGTGTGTGATATGCTGTGGTTGTGTGTGCTGGGGTATGTGTAAACATGTGTGTGTGTGCTCATACATGTGTAGTGTTCTGTGAACATGTAGGTATTTGTGTGATAATTCATATATGTGTACTTGTGAGTTGTTTGTGTGTTGTGTAATATGCAGTATGTATGTGATGTGTGTCTGTGTGTGCACGTATGTCTGTGTGACTCCTACATTGCCCACTTTTGGATGTGTGGGCATCCTGACTTCCCATTCCTTTGCCATCTACCAGCTCAGTTTCCGGAGCAGCCCCGGGCAGATGTTTCTGAGTGGCTGTCCCGCAGTCTTACTGACATTTGCCTGGGCACCTTCATCCTTCCATCTCACTGAATGTTACACAAACACCCCGTTTCACAAGCTCACATGCCATCTCAGGGTTTGATCAGCCAGAATCCAGTTCTCCTGACGAACGCAAGCATCATTGACACATGCAGCTTTTCTGTGTGGCAGGCAGGCCCTTGGCGAGAGATGGAAACTAGACCTGGCTCTTGCCTTGGGAGGAAGCCTGCATGGAAGCAGGCTAAGCAAGCAGGACAGCAGCCCAAGAAGGAGGTGCTCACTCTGCTGGCCTCCCCTCCCTTCATCCCAGCTAGCTGGGGGAGGGGGAGTGCGCGGGTAACAGTGGAGGGGACAGCTCCTGCTCAGGGTACAGTTTAAGACTCAACTATGGGGGCTGGTGAGATGGCTCAGTGGGTAAGAGCACCCGACTGCTCTTCCGAAGGTCCGGAGTTCAAATCCCAGCAACCACATGGTGGCTCACAACCATCCGTAACAAAATCTGACTCCCTCTTCTGGAGTGTCTGAAGACAGCTACAGTGTACTTACATATAATAAATAAATAAATAAATCTTTTAAAAAAAAAAAAAGACTCAACTATGAAGTAGAGAATACGGAACACCCAGACACAGCTCCCCCCACCCCACCACTTTGATTCTTCTGTAGACTCAGAACGATCCTCATTTAAAAGCTATCCCACAGTCGGGAAGATGATGCCTTACAAAGTCTGTTGATCTTATACTAGGGTCTTAATTATCAGTGGCTTATGTGGGGGAGGGGGCTATGGACATCGTGGGACCTGTGCCTCAGTTTCCTGTCTGTGACATAAAGATAACATTGTCTGCTTCGCACATGTAACAGTCATAACAGATGTGAAGGAACCGGACAGTGTGTATCAGCGGTGGTGGAGGTGGTAGGGTTGTTGTGGACAAATCATTGCAGAGCGTCTTTATGGGCCAGGATAGATAACACACCCCTTTAGACACATGCACAGGCATGAAGCAGTATGGACGGTGAGGAATAGGCAGTTCTTGGTGGATAGCTGGGAGTTCTTGCTTTCATTTTATAATTTTTTTGAAAAATGGAAATTATGAAGAAAGGGGTTTTTTTGTTTTGTTTTGTTTGTTTTGTCTTAGACACTTGAGGGTTCTTCCTAAAAGGTAGATAGAATGTGGTGTATCACAGGCATGTTGTTATCTTGAGGAACCCACTAGAAGCCCAATGCATAAAAGCTATAAGTGGCTGTGCAGCCCCGAGATGAGCCGAGGGAGCCGAGGAGCAGAGGGGTTGACTGTAGCTTCTAGCTTACCAGCCTGAAGCAGGAAACTTCCCCTAAACAGGAGAGGTTCTGGGTCCGGCTCAAGAGTCAAGCCCAGAGTGGCCCTAACTGCATCCTTTCACGTGCCCGTGCCGGGTGAGAGGAAACTGGATCTTACACTGGTGTCAGGACTGGGTGCTGCTGCTGCTGGTGGTAGTGTTCATTTGCTTATTTTGGTTTTCTCCATCTAACATGCAGTGGTGGGTTTCCCTGTAAGGCGAGTGTTGTGGTCCCCCATTGCTGTGAGCTCCCTCCCCATAAACGTTCAACTCAGAACCTTGACAGCTGTTACAAGGGAGTCAGGACCACAGACCAAGAGTCTGGAGTCCCCCCTGCTCTGTTCCATGAGCCCTTCTCTGAGCTGCCATGGTCCCCTGACAAAACCAGGTGGATGGAAATGAATGAATAATAATGCCCTGACCCCGGGGGAGCGGGAGGGGTGGGGGGAACTGGAGAGGGACGAGGATACCCGTTTTCTTTTTTGCCTCAGTTTTCCTGCTTTGTTGAGACAAGACCCCCTCACTAGTTTCAAATGCAGGGCCGAGGGAAGAAAGCCAGCCCAGAGACCCTGTCCTTGTCCCTGTTCTGCCATCAGCCCGCTCATGAGCCTGTTTGCTGGTTTGCATAATAGGGTTAGTGACTGACAAGGCTAGTGACTGACTGCACCCTCCCAAGCTGTAGTGGACAGAAGGCAGAGCATCTCTGCAGCGTGGGTGGGCGCTTTCTTCCATGTCAGTGCCCTAGGAAAGTGCTTCACAGCTTCCTAGGGTGAGCACACCACCCATGGCTGTGAGCGGGTGTCCTCATGACTGCTCAGGCGGGAGGAGGGATTAGTTAATTTTAAAGCCTTCTTGCTAACTTGTTTCATTTGCTTAGAGTGTGGGATGCTGCTGCTGGTCTCTGAAGTCCCATCTACTGTTGGGGCTGGGCTGCCTGGGGACAGGAACTTCTTCAGACAGTAGGAAGTGCAAAGTGTGTCAGCTACCTAGACCCAGGTTTGAGTCCTAGCTGTGTGATTCCTGTGCGATGCCTTTGTACCGGTGCTTCCTGGTGTGCAGAACAGGGCAGCAGTTCCCATCCATTGCCTCTTTCTCCGTCATGAGAGGGGCATAGGCACAGGTTGATGGCAGGGTCTACCTTCAAATCTCCACTCTGCATCAAAGTTTGTCCTGGTATTGAGGCCAAGACAGTCCCTCTAAACTGTACCTCACCAGTACGGACTCCAGTGTGTTCCCTGGACCAGGCTAGACCCTTGGGGTGAGGGGCAGCATTGGCACTCACCAACCCTCAGGCCTTTCTGACTGTCCCTTATAGAAATATCTTTTATTCTTCTGAGACTGACTGCTGAGTCAGCTCGCCCCTTCTCGCTCTCGGAGCTCTGGTGGCTGGTTCACCTCATCTGTCCCGACTCAAATCTCCTTTCCAAGCTGACTGATTCAATCTGGTTTCCAGCATCCCAGATTGCTGTCTTCAGATTCTCATTCAGTTCTGCTGCTTGGCCTCAAACTAACTCTAGCAATCTGTTCTAATCTTCTGTCTCCTTCTCCTTCTCTGGCTCGTTCTGTCCTCACCTGTATCTAGCTTGTTCTCCCTCTCTCTGCAACCTCTCTCTACAGCTGTCCAGATAAAACTCCGCCTTCTCTCTCCTGCGCTGCCCCCAAGCAGCATCCCTAGACCTCTCTTCTCCTGAGAGCTGGGCGTATCCTATGCTGCCAAATCATTCTCTGATTTGTCGGTTTGTCTGCCACTCAACTAGACATACCTTTTAAACGTGGGTGTTCCCTTCTTCAAACTAACTTTACCTTTATTGTTTGAGATTAAAAGTGTACTGTGTGTCTGTATTCTAGCCAGAAGTGTTAACAGTATGTGCTGAAGGCTGAGCCATACCAGGACTAGAAAATTGTTTGTTTGTGTGTTTCAGTAATCTCAGGGTTCACAGTGTGGTCAGATATCTTGCAACAGTCCCTCCATTCCAGGATCCAGGGTGTCTCACTGTTGGAGCTCAGCCCCAGTGCCAAGGAGGACCCCTCCCAGGCCCAGAGAAGGGGCACAGGCCAGTGTCATGTGTGAGACCCTGGCTAGTCCCTGGGCTTAAACAGAAGTGGCTTTTCTGTCCCCACCCTGCTATTTACAGTTTTTACCCTGCAGAGTTCAGTATGTTCCTGCTTGTCACTCTATGGCGCCCAGGTCAGGCCCGCTAGAGGGAGAAACCAACACAGAAACCCAGGGAGCTTTCTCAAGTCACATGAGACCGCAGCAGGAGTTACTTGTAATCTGTGAGCTGGGCAGATCCAGAAAGGGCATATTGCTGCTCATCCCTCAGAGATGGCCCCAGCCTGGGATGAAAGCCAGTTGGTCCCCTTGAGAGGATATAGATGGGCTCAGGCCAAGACAACTCCAGGGGATCTCTGACCTCAGCATCAAAGTAGATTCCCTTAGTTGCCGCACCTAGGACTCCAAAAGACCTCTCTGCAGGGACAGGCCTTTCTTGTCACCCATACCCACACAGTTGCCCCTAGAATACTAACAGCTGGAAGTGATGGCAGGGCTGCTGCCTGTCCAACCCAGGAGCTTTGGGTATGGCCCTGCACAACCTGCAGACCACGGTTTGATGTAACCTCCCGTTTGCAGCCTGGTAGCATTCAGGAGCTCTCCAGTAGACCTCTCTAGAGCAAGACGGAGACATGGCTGTCTCTCCTCTACCCCCATCTCTGTGGGGAGGAAGCAAGCAGAGGTTCTGGGATCCACCTGTCTACCTCATCTTGGAGTCTCTGCCTTCTAGGCTCCCTCCCAGTGACCTGTCCCTCTGCAGTCCCCTGGCTGGGTCTTACACGTTGGGCTTTTTGAGCCCAGTGTCATCTATCTGTCCATGGTGTGGCTGCTGTCCGGTATGCAGGTTGAGGCTTTCCAGCCACCTTGCAGTTGTGTCTGACCTGTCAGTTTACTCTTACTGTGATATGGTTAGGGCAGATGGGTAGAATGTGTCCCATAAAGGGTAAGTGACCTTCCCAAGGTCAGGGAACTATTCAAGAATAAGGTTTGGAATTAATATCACTTTCCTAACCAATAGTTACTGGGCACCTTCATTGAGTACCACTGCTGACGGGCCCTGGGGAACCGCTTTGAACAAGGCCCAGGACCTGAGCTCAAAAGCAAACACATGGCCAAAGAATGGGCTAATAGTAATAGCCAAGAGCACGGTTGGCACATGGTGCCCAGGGGCCAGGAAAGGATAGAGACATGCTCCCTGGACAGATGGGTCTGCATGGGGGACTCCAGGCCCATGGGGACAGCAGCTAAGTTTGAGGACACCAGGGCTTGGCGCCTGTGTACAACCTGACCAAACCTGTTCTGTCCCGCTCTCTCCCTCTGTACATGGACGAGGTCAATCCAGACTCTTGTCATCATTTTCCAGCGGTTTCTCCATCCCCCTGGGAGATGTGTTAAAGTCGCTAACCGTCCCTTGGGGGTGTGAGTCAGGGAGCTTGGAAGGGGAAAGCAAGAGTCTGACATTTATTTGGTTGTTTGTGGGTGGGTGGGTGGAGGGCATGAGTGTACTACTGTATGCTTGGGAGTCCGTCCTTTCTTCTCTTTCACCTTGCGAGTTCTAGGCTTGGCTAGGACTGCCTTGCTTCAGCATCCTGCCACGCCCACTTTGCCAGCTGTAAGAGAAACCCTTGCTAGTAGTCCTAAAGCTTCCAAAAGCCCTGACTGTCACCTTCCCCGATTCTGAGATGGTCCCCATTTTAAGTGGAGGAAGGTTGAGAAATAATGTGTAGAGTGTGAAGTCTGTGTCCCGGGTGCCCGTGAACCTTGCCTTTCTCCTTAAGCTAGGTCTGAAAGCTATGTGCGTAGGGCTGGCGCGCTTCAGGATTTTTGGCAATGTCGAGCCTGGCCTACCCTACACAGGGGCCTACAATAGCCCAGGATTGGGGGTCAGGCAGAGTGGCTGAACAGCAATCAGCCCAAGATGGGCTGAATGGCCAATTCCCCTCAAGTGTCTTAACAGCCCTACGGCACACAGACTTCTCATTAGCAAGAGAAGGCTCCTTAAGTGCCCCAAGGTAATTGGAGCCCAGCCCTGGTAACAGCCCAGCAACAGGCTGCCTAAGAGCAGAGGCTGCTCTCACAGCAAGAGTGGCAACAGTCCTTTCCCACAGTGCACTCCGAGCAGAGAAGACTGGCTGGTAGACACGGGGAAGCCCACGGTGAATGCTGGGACTGAGTGCCCGGACGCAGGCAGTGCTGAGGCTGGTGACAAAACTGCAGAACTGTGCTTCACCACTGCTCAGGCTGAAGTCTGGGGCTGGGGATCTGAGCCACCACACGACCCACCGCTGCCGGCTCTGATGCACAGCCTCCCAGCTTCGGCCCACTTCTGGTGGCTCTAGGACTTCCTCAGCTTGTGGCTGCATCACTCTCCTCTGGTCCCATCATCACGTGGCCTCCACTGCTGTGACTCTCTGTCTTCTCTCCCTTCCTCCAAAGATACCAGTTGCTAGTTACGTCTTGAGCCCACTCTAAATCTAGTGCGATCTTATCACAAATTGGTCTTGATTCGTTATTTGCCAAGACCCTGGTTAGATCCCATTCTGATATCCCATGTAGGTTTGAGCTTGGAGCGCTAGGGAAACCTTACTCCTATTATACCCAGCAGGTGATGTCCCCAAAGGATGAGCCTCCCACTACACTGACTGAGAAACAAAGGCCTGGTAGCAGCTGGTCCTAGGAAACAGACCTGGGTACTTTTAGCAGCTTCCTGTCCCATCACCAGCTAAGTTAATTTGCCTCTATAAACACAATCAGAGACACCAGGAGAGGGTGTGCCATTCAAAACCTCCATCAAGTTGTCTCCCAAAGAAAGATCCAAGGTGCTGACAAGAGAGGCGAACTGCTGAGCGTAAGGGCTTCCTTGTACTATCTTGTGGTGGTGAGCAGCCCACCCCAGAGCAGGCTGAGCCCCTCTTACAGAGTAGGCTTTGGAAAGAGGATTCCCATCCGCCCGCCAGGCTTCGTGCTCCTCCCAGAGATTCAGGCCCCACCTGACAACTGCTGAATGAGGCCAGGGACTCCCAAGCCCATCATTTGGTGGCAGTCGGCCTTGGATCCTGAGCTCTTTCCTGCAAGCCTGGCTCATCTGTGGGCTTTAGGGAAGTATGACCACAATTGTGCAGTACCCAGAGCATTAACAACCACAGGCCCTGGATACCAGGCCACGCCTACGCAGCGGAGCTTGGACTGTTGAGAGACAGCTGGGACGCTCTTGTTCTATTCTCCTTACCCTGTTTTGAAGCGCTGCCTACTGCCCAGCCCCGACAGAAGCTACTCCTCCTTGGGCTGGCTGATGCCAGCCTCAGATGTAGCGCTGATATTCTGAGCTGCCGGCCTTGGCACCTGCAACCGGTGCATTTGTCATGTGCAAGAGCCCAGGCCGGTTACAGATGAGGTACACCATACATCTCTTCGCACCGAGGGCTGACAGTGCCCTCCATATATCTTCCCATGTGCTGGGCTGGGTTGGGGAGGAACCAGAGACAGTTCAGGGTTCGTCTGTGTCAGAATGTCTCCCTATTTAAGGCCGAGTGATATTTCCTTGCATGGAGTTTCTAGAGAGCTTGGTTTAAAAAAAAAAAAAAAAAGTAGAGGGCTGGGTGTCTGGCAGGGCTAGTTAGACCTGGAAGCCCCACATAGCACCAGTTAAAGACTTCATTCTAAAGAGTTCTATCTGTCCTGTCCTCACTAGCCGTGTCTTTGCTGCCTGGGGACCTGTTTCCCATCCAGGGTATAGTCACAGCATGATGAGAACCTTAGTCTTGCTGGAGCCAGTTACCTGCCACCAAGCCTCACACCCACTTGCTCAGCGACCTCAAGGACGTCCCTTCCTTTCCATCATCCCCAAGCCCTTTCCTCTCATCTGTCAAAAGGACATAATCATGTGACAGTTTGTATCAGCTCCTCACATACATGCGAAGCCCAGACCTCAGTTCTCTCTCCTCTGCTGCCAGACACTCCCATTCTGTCATCAGAGGTGTTGCTAAACCTCTGTTCTGGTGGGGTACTGCCCTTCACCCTGAAACCTAAGACCAGCCGCTTTTGCTCAACTGGGGTGCTGCCATGTCCCCTGTTACAATGATGCTGGGGCGAGGGATCTCTGTTCTCTCTCTTCTGATTCCTTGGGTGGAGGACAGTTCTCATAGACTGGCGGGCAGATGCTAGAGCCTCAGCACCGTGGTCACAGAAGAATAGACAGGTGCTCTCAACTCTTCAGGAACTTCAGCTGTCCTGGGCAGCCAGCACCTGTACGGCAAGAGCTGTAGATAGACTGCCCACAGAGGTGGCCCTGATCTAAGAGGCTCTTGAAAGGTGAGCAGGACACTTGACAGAGGTGGACAGCAGGTATGAGTTAACCTTCAGACGCATGTCCAGTCTCTACTCCAACATCCTAACAGTGTCTCCACTTCTCTGAGACCGATGGGGTCCCTACATGCAGAACAATTAAGCAACTTTCTCAAAGACAGAGCTTGAGGCTGGGCGTGAGGCTCAGTGGTAGAGTGTTAGTATATACCAAAGTCCTGGTTCCATTGCCAGGAAAACACACACACACACACACACACACACACACCCCAAAGCTTGCATTTGAACTAGTTCCAGTCTTTCCCACAATGCTTTGCATTATGACCTTCAACTCAGTTTCTGTTGCTTTTTTTTTTTTTTTTTACCCCCACCGCGCTATCCTCTTTTCAGGGTGGGAGTGGCTGTGTTCCCCCAGCTCCGCCAACTTTCCCCCGATCCTGCTGTTCTCTTCAGGGCTGCTCAGCGCCTCTTCACCTCCCACCCTGTTGACGTAGAGCTGTTGCTGGGCTGGTTTTGTTTTTTGACCCAGTCAGCCTGGCAGGGAAGTGGCAGGTTGTGTGCAGACTTCCCAGAATAGCCCCCGGCTCCCCGCCAGAGATAGAGGAGCCAGACTGTGTGTGATGGGCTTGGACCGGTTGGAAGACAACTCAGTTCCCTGTACCCCCAACCACCCCCTCTCCTTCTTGTCCTCCCCCTCTCTCCTCCCCTGCCTTGATACACCCACCAGGCTGGCCCACTGCATGCCTCTCAACACCCGGGACGTGGAGTGTGCAAGAGCTCTGCAGCCATCGGTTGCTGGGTGTCAGTTGGGATGGCTCTGGTGGTCTTTGTGTCCTCAGTGAAGAGTCCTCACTCTCCTTGTTTCTGACCTGCGTGATGACCTTAGCCCAGTCCCTGTCATTTCCATGGCTTCTGTTGCAGTGGGAAAGGGCACCTTCCCAGCTGTTGAGTGTGCTGCTGGGAGTGCGAGCGAGGTAGCAGGGCAGCTAGCTACCTGCTGCAGAGTGACTGAGGGCTGAGAGACTTCTGGCCATGACTGCTGAAAGAGTGGTGTGAGGGTGAGAGCAAGGGACACTCCACTAGCACCGTTACCTATCATCATCACCATGGTGGCCACCTTGTTGAGCGTTGCATGCTGGGTATTCAACACTGTCTTTGTTTATTTCTCCCATCCGTCCTTTATGAAACATCCAGTTTTATAAATATAGCAACTAAGGCTCAAGCTGTAAGATCTAGATGAGTGAGAGGTGGCGTTACAACTGGAACCTCCATCCTAACTTTCCAGCCTGTGTCTGTCATTGATGCCATGCTGCCTCATCGAATAGAAGCCTTTATGGCATTTTCTGGACTCTTCCCGCCAAACGCAGAGTTGCTCTTGAAAGAGCACTTAAAAGGTCACACCTACATAAGGGTGGACCCACAAAGAGATTCCTCTAGGATGTAGAGGCATCTCTGGGGTGAAGGTGCCCACCATGTCAACTCCTCTATTGTACTGAACACGTAGACAGCTTCACAGACAGTGATTAGACATGTAAGGGACACTACCATGAAGCCCCGAAAGCCTCGTGTTTCTCTCCCAGACCCCAGCTCCCCACCAAAGATTTGTGTAGCCTGAGGTGATTGCTGACAGTAGAGCTACAGCTCACCCAGGTCAACCCAGCTCAGAAGTTGCAGTGCTAGCCGGGCGGTGTGGTGGCGCACACCTTTAATCCCACCCAGTACTCGGGAGGCAGAGGCAGGCAGATTTCTGAGTTCGAGGCCAGCCTGGTCTACAAAGTGAGTTCTAGGACAGCTCCATGCCCCCCCCCGCCCCCGCTCTGTATTCAGAGACCAGAAAGCTGTGCTCCACTGGATCCCAGCCCCATTCCTTGCGCTGGCGCTTGCGCCCAGGCTTTATCCCAGAACTGGGCTCTGCTTTCCTATCTGTTCCTCTGCATCCAGCCTTCATGCTTGCTTTTACAGGTATTGAGCTTGCTCTCGGTCTCTGTCTCTCTCTGTCTCTGTCTCTGTCTCTGTCTCTGTCTGTCTCTCCCTTCCTCCCTCCAGCCTGTCCTCCCTCCTTCCCTCTTTCCCTCTTTCCCTCCCTCTCTCCTCTGTTCCCCCCATCCTCTCTCCTTCTGTCCCTCCTTTCCTCCCTCCCTCCTCACCGTGTGTGTGTGTGTGTGTGTGTGTGTGTGTGTGTGTGTGTGTGTAGAAGCATGCACATGCATTTGTCTTTATTTGTGACTAATGTCCTTGGACTGTCTCCCAGCGTCCAAGGGCCTGGTGAATTTCAAGGGTAAGACACACATAACCTTGCTTAGAACCCTGTGGGTTGCAGGATGAGTCGGCCTGATGTACAGTTGGTTCACGACCCGGAGAAAGAACGTTGACACGAACACCCACAATGCTTTACTCTCTATCCCCAAATGCAGCAAGCTCTGGAATTCAAGTGCTTCGTCATAGCTCACTTGGCAGCAGAGTCCCGCGTGAACTGGGGTGAGGCTATTTATAGTCCACGTGAAGCTATTTATAGCCGTTATATATCCTATACTCAAGAATTCAGTGCGGAGATGTCAATGTATTTGATTATTGAACGGTGTGGAAGTGTGCTACCTGTCTGATGTTCAAGAAGCTTAAATCCCACATGCATCTGCCCCAGGAGCAAGCGTTGTGTGACTTCTTTCCTGGTTGTAAAAGCCCTCACAGTACCAGCCACAGTGAGCCCTGTGATTTTGGAGATAAGGAGGCAATGTCAGCCACGGAGCCCTTGCCCTGACCCCCATTCATCCATCAGAGCGCCCAGCAATTAGGCGCTTTTACTGTCCCTTGGCAGTGGCTGCATCCTTTCTTTTGGCTAGATCTGGTATACGAAGCTCTCCACACTCTCACTGGACACACACACACACACACACACACACACACACACACACACACAGAGGCTATATTATCTCTCCTTCCTCTCCAGAAGATTCTGAGTCTTCGGTATCCTGTCTCAGTATAGGAAGATGAAAGGGGTGGCTAGGCCTTAAGCTCTCTTTCCCTATGATGCTTCTGGGAAATCTTAGGCACAGGGCACCCCTGGATTTACATTCAAAGTACATTGAAATCGGGGTACAAATGCTTAGGGGCCCAGGTACCTGGAAGAAGGGGGTTACAGACCCGGCTCCTTCCCTTGGACAGGGGAGCCAGCCTTGGCTGTTACAGGACCTCTGTGTGGACCACCACCTCCCCGCTCACGCCCGTAGTTCCTCCATGGGCCGTGCAACTGCCTGAATTGTATGATTCTGCCTGGCCACGGCTCACCTGAGGGAGGGACTGTGGAACGCTGACACTGACATGTAGGAAAAGGTCTGAGCATGTCCACCTCGAATGAGCAGCTCTGAGAGGAGGGGCACCAACCTGTTGGTGCCCAGGAGTGATCCTGGGGCATGTGGAAGGCCACCTGCCAGCCTCTGTGCTCTTTGGGCCTGTGCAGCCACCTTCCCTTCTCTACTGCAGCCCCCTGGATTATTCTCCAGCTAGGATGGCTGGCTGTGATCACATCAGTGCCTGGGCCTCAGTAAGGCCTAGGGTGATGAGTAACCAGTAACCAGCAGGAGAAGCCATTCTGAGACGACTCTCAGAAGCCTTGGGTCCCACTGACCCAGCTGTCGTCACGTGGTCTCTGCAGGACACTGGTCTCAGGCACGGCTCCCTATACTCTGCCTGTGGTACCCAGCTTAGCTGCTAGCATCATTTTGGTGGTGGTGATGGTGGTGGTGGTGGTTTTGTTTGCTTGTTTGTTCTTCAAGACACAGTTTTGCTGTGTAGCCCTGGCCATTCCTGGAGCAAGCTCTGTAGACCAGGCTAGCCTCAAACATAGAACTCTGCCTGCCTCTGCCTCAGGAGTGCTGAAAGTAATGGTGTGCCGCCCGCCCCCCCCCCCCACTGTGCGGCTGCTGCAGAAATCATTAGCCTCCAGCTCTGAGATACCCCAGGTCCAGCAGTAAGTGGGGCACCCCTGCTCCCAGTCTTCACTGCCTGCTTTCTATGCCAGGCTGGTGCTGCGTCTCAGTGAACATTAGGTGTGGGGCCCACAGAGTCCTGTGGGGAAAACCTGATTCTCTTTCCCATCCTGTCAGAACACCCTCCCAGGGAAATACAGAAACCCAGGGGTGTCTAGTATCCCTCAGGGTAGGAAGCCTGTCAGAAGAGGGGGCCTCACAGCTCAGCCATTTCCCATCTTACTATGGAAGGAGCAGTGCCAGGTCCCCAGCCTCCTAGAGTTGGCAGATCTGACCCCGACTCTGAAGGAGGCCTCCAGGCTGAGCTGACATTGACCTCACGTCTGTCTTCTTGGATGAGACCCTTGTGGTCAGTCCAGCACAGAGCACTCTGAAGTCATTCTGCATAAACGTGTCTGTCTGCCGGGCGCTAGGAAAGCGATACCTGGGCCTGCGCTCTGCCAGCACTGCTAGAAAGCCTGACTTGATGCAGGCGTTAGCTTTTCTCCTAGTAAACTCAGGCTAAGAGTGTGCCACGCCTTGAGTGGCCAGCTCAACCTCATACTCTTTCCTTGCCCCACAACCAAGAGTCCCCACTGCCACGGTGACTTGAAGACAAAGCCCTCAGAGCTCAGTCACGGCAGATTGGGATACGTGGTATTCTGGGGCCACAGGGAGGTCAGCATCAGAGGAGACTAGCAGAGATGAGGACCTGAGATGGCCAGCGTGGTTCTGTTCATCTTAGTCTCATGTCTTACAAACACAGGTGTTTCTCCTCTACATTAGTATACTGGGGACACTTGTTGACAGGACTCATAGTGAACCCCTGTCCCCTGCCCTGTGTGCCTTTCCTTGTAGGAGGATAAAAAAAGAGGGTACCTAGAGAGAGCCTGACAGGAAGGAGACCCGACCCACGGGATCTGTTGATCTGGATGGAACAGAGGCTCCTATAGCTTTATTCCAGCCTCAAAGTGGTCCAGGAACATGGGCATCTGAGCCAAGTCTACTGATGTGAGATTAATTTACAAATAGACACGCAGAGTGGAACGATGTGTACATAGGAGCCTGCTGTTCCCACAAAGCTGCATCAAGATGTCATCAAGCCGGGTGTTATTTTAGTTCCAAGTATTGTATCTGTTTAGCACCCAGTCTGCAAAGTGCCATGCACAGTGGGGGGTGGGGGAACAAAGCTGGCAGTGTTTGAGGACCCCTGGACCAGTGACTGCTTTGAGGAAGTTCCAGGTCCTAGGGCAGTGGTTTTCAACCTTCAAATCCTGCAACCCTTTGATACAGTTCCTCAGCTTGTAGTGATCTCTGACCAGAAAATCATTTTTGTTGCTACTCCCTAACTGTAATTTTGCTACTGTTATGAATCATAATGTAAGAATCTGTTTTCTGGTGTTCTTAGACAATCCCTACGAAAAGGTGATTCAATCCCCCCAGGGGTCTTGACCCCACAGATTGAGAAACACTGCCCCTAGGGCAATTCCCTAGACTTGTAGAAGATGACCACATTTCACAGATGGTAGCATATGGCCAACACATGCTACATCAGGTTGCCCTACACATACAACACCCATAGACAGGTGTGGTGTCTTTCCCAGAACCAGATTCACAACACATCTTATAGGAGGGCAGTGTAGAGGTTTTTGGAATGACACAGGCAAAAACCATGTAACCAATTGTGAATTTGTAAGCTTTGCTTTTTTTTTTTTTTTTTTTTTTAAAGGCGTGTGCCACCATGCCTGGCTGCGCCTGAGTATATATAGCCTCTTTCTTTCTTTCTTTCTTTTCTTTTTATTTTTTTTTTTTTTTTTTTTTTTTTTTTTTTTTTTTTTTTGGCCTTGGGGTAGAATGAATTGTGTCTTTCTGCGTCTTTCTGCCCATTAAGAGGAACAGGTTTGCTTAGCAATCAGATAACGTGAAGAGGCTCCACAGATGTTTCACCCTGGATTAGTCAGCCATTTGTCATCGTGAGTAACAGAAATCCCATCTGAGCTGGCTAAGGTGAGAAAGGAACCGAATCAGGAGGTTCATGTTGCTGTGAGTGTATCCAGCTTCCCCCACAGCAGGAGCCTGGTGGCCTCCTGGACCACAGAACACTTGGCTACCTATAGCTTTGTGAACTTGGCTACCATTGAAGGAGTGGCTCATATTCTTTTTGACCCTTTCAAAACAGAAAAGTCGGCCAGACAGTGGTGGCACACACCTTTAATCTTAGCACACGGGAGGAAGAGGCAGGCAGATCTGGCATGAGCATGCTTCCAGAGCCTACAGAAACCAAGAGGCACACTGAAGGAAGACCTGCCACCCCAGTGTCAGAAGTGGATGGCAGCAGGTCAGGGATCAAAAGCATAAGAAGTGATAGGCAGTCACTACTCGTGAATAGCCATTTATCCAGAGACAAGTAAGAAAATCACAGAACTCAATTTTCAAATGCAAAAAAAGAAAAAAAATCCGTTCAAAGAATAAGACTTAAAAAATGAGGTAAGACATTGGAAGTTTGATTTAAAACAAAACAACATACACAAGACAGAAGACTAACGTCGGGTGTGGTAGTGCACACCTTTAATCCCAGCACTCGAGAGGCAGAGGCAGGCGGATTTCTGAGTTCGAGGCCAGCCTGGTCTACAAAGTGAGTTCCAGGACAGCCAGGGCTACACAGAGAAACCCTGTCTCGACAAAAAAAAAGACAGAAGACAAACAAGAAACCAGGTAAAACTAAAGAAGGGGAAAGAATAGGCTAAGCGACCTTCCCCAGAAGTTGAAAAACCCACCTGACACATATGATTTAATTCTTTTATAGAGTCTACAGAGTCCAGACTGTCTGCAAAATCCCAAGCACTTGCAGCCGTGCCCAGCCATGAAATATTTGACTTTCTAAGTATATTTAAGTGACCCAAATTGGCCCAGAAGAAAGAAAATTATGACCCAAGAAAGAGTAAATGTTTTTAACAATCAAGAAATAAATTCTTGTGGGCTGGTGAGATGGCTCAGTGGGTAAGAGCACCCGACTGCTCTTCCGAAGGTCCGGAGTTCAAATCCCAGCAACCATATGGTGGCTCATAACCATTCGTAACAAGATCTTCTGGAGTGTCTGAAGACAGCTACAGTGTACTTACATATAATAAATAAATAAATACATCTTTAAAAAAAAAGAAGTAAATTCTTGAATAAAGTCAGTTATGTCCAAGTGTGCAAAAAGATATTACAGCTTATCTTATAGGAACCATGGAACAACAACCAAAACAAAAACAAAAAAAAAAAAAACACAGAACAATAACTCAGTAACTCAACAAAAGTACAAAACTAAGTAAGATAGTAGCAAGTGTAATTCAGCCAACTATTATAAGAGTAATTATTTATGTGAGTACACTCTCTTTGGACACACTAGGAGAAGGCATCAGATCCCATTACAGATGGTTGTGATCCACCCTGTGGTTACTGGGAATTGAACTCAGGACCTCTGGAAGAACAGTCAGTGCTCTTAGTCGCTGAGCCATCTCTTCAGTCCCTAAAATAACTTTTTTTAAAGAAAATATTTTTCCTCTATGGCTGGAGAGATGGTTCATTGGGAAAACCACACACACTTGTACACAACGAAGTTTAAAAAAAAAAATAAGAAACATGGCTGTCTTAGTCAGGGTTTCTATTCCTGCACAAACATCATGACCAAGAAGCAAGTTGGGGAGGAAAGGGTTTATTCAGCTTACATTTCCACATTGCTGTTCATCACCAAGGAAGTCAGGACTGGAACTCAAGCAGGGCAGAAAGCAGGAGCTGATACAGGGGCCATGGAGGGTTCTTTACTGACTTGCTTCCTCTGGCTTGCTCAGCCTGCTCTCTTATAGAACCCAAGACTACCAGCCCAGAGATGGCACCACCCACAAGGGGACCTACCCCCCTTGATCACTAATTGAGAAAATGCCTTACAACTGGATCTCTTAGAGGCATTTCCCCAATTGAAGCTCCTTTCTCTGTGATAACTCCAGCTGTGTCAAGTTGACACAAAACTAGCTAGTACAATGGCTTAAAGAAGGCCATGTAAGGGCTAGCGAGATAGCTCAGAAGTGAAGAGCACTGAATGCTCTTCCAAAGGTCCTGAGTTCAAATCCCAGCAACCTCATGGTGGTTCACAACCATCCATAATGAAATCTGACACCGTCTTCTGGAGTGCCTGAAGACAGTTACAGTGTACTTACATGATATATATAAAACCCAGGCACAGATACAGAGAGGATGCCCCCCTGACAACAGAGGCTGCCAGCCATGATGGCCAAAGATTGCACATGACCACCATGAGTTAGTTAGGAAAGAGGTGTCAACAGATTCTCCCTCCAAGCTTCTGAAAGGCACTGGCTTTACTGACATTTTGGCTTTAGACTTCTGGTCTCCAAAACTCTGAGAGAAGAAACTGGTGTTACTTGAAGCCAGCCAGTGTGCAGTGCATTGTAATGGCTGCCCCGTGCAACAAATCCAGCCGGTGTCAACTCAGGAGTTGGAACAGAGTGGAGGGATCAGAGAGACAGACGTGGACCTACTGGTCCAAAACAACCTCTGACTGGCATCTCATGGCAGGTGACAAGGTAGAAAGAAGGTCTCTCCAGAGAAACAGAAGCTTGTCAAAGATGTCCTCCATCTTTATATAGGAAAGTACTAGCTCTGGGCTGACAGTATAGCTCAGCGGGTTGTGCCTGACAAGCATGCGCAAGACCCTGGGTTGGAGTCTGGCACCACAGTAATGCGGGAAACAAAACAAACAAGGAGATGAGCACCGAGTGCTAGGACCACCATGAATGGCAGAAGTGACTCTCAGACCCCGGGGCTTCCTGGGACGCCGCCGATGCCGTATCCCGACAAGCAGCAAGCTCACACATCTCAGTGTGCAGAAGTGAAGCTGAAGGCCCGTGTGGAGAAGAAAAGGCTCTGCGGGCAATGAAGGAGATCTGAGAGATCTGACGAAGAAAGGGCTGCTGTGTGGAAGCTGACTGTGAAGGCGGCCTGTGGGACGCAGCACAGTCAGGAACTGCGCACACGCAGGCCAAGTAGAGTCCAGGGAGAGAAGAGGAGAAGCAGCCGGAGCACACCTAAGTCCAGCACTTTAAAGATGGCTGATACCGACTTCTCCCGTGTCCTCAGCTTAGAAGAAGGACCCATCCCTACCCCTTGAAATGGCAGGGAAAAAAAGATGATAAGGGCTCCCCCACCACACACACACACACACACACACACACACACTCATTTCTTCCTGCCTGAAGTTTCCCTACGAGTATTTCCTAAAAATCATACAAACTAGGGCAAGGTATTGGGCTGGGAGCCTGGGGGGTGGGGTGGGAACTTTGACCTCATTGGCTTGCATCTGCCAGCCCCCTCCCATCCCCACCCATGAGAAGCTGCCCTGCTTTATCCAGTTGACTGGAGCGCATCTTGCACAGCCATGCTCACCTAGCACAGAGGCAGGCTCTCTTTCCCAAGCGTGCACTCGTGGGGTTTTCCAGGTTTGACCAGTAGTGTTGTTGTTGTTGTTGTTGTTTGCTTGTTTGTTTGTTTTTGTTTTCTTTGTGCTTTCTTTCCTCTCCCTCTTTCTCCCCAGAGCGGGGATGAGCATCCATCATCAGCTAGCAGGTTTTATGGGGGCTATGAAAGGAAGCTAATAGCTCTGTAAAGAAGAGCCAGTTACCTGGGAAACCTTCCAGGCATGTTGTGTTCCTGGCCACCCTGGGAGGCCTGGTGGAAAAGGCCACCGGCCCTCAGAGCGAGACGGAGCGAGATCTAGGTCCAAGTGCTCAGATACATGACTTACCTGTCCTGACCTACCCTAGGGACACTGCCTGAGCTTTGCTTGTCCTCCATGGACCAGGAGACTGCCTTTCGAGATGGGCATTTGGGCTCCATTGTTGTTGATCTGTGACACTTCGGATCACTGGCCGGGAACCAAATATTGTACCCTTCTGCTTTGGGATGCCTGTGGTCTGATCAAATGATAGCCCATCCACCCCGGGCTCCACTCTTGCCGTCTTGTCCCGATTGGAGTGTTCTGCACACCTGCTGTTAGCTATCCATCACTAGGTCCAAGCAGACCTCTCCTGAGCCACCCCACTGGAAGGGAGCCAAGGAGCCAGCTGCCCCCTCACTACCACGGAGGCCTCCAGCTGCTGTCTGTGTTGTTCATGCCCCTGCATGCACCCTTGGGGAGGCAAGTCTGGCCCTGTGAGAAGTCTGAGTCACAGATGCTGTCACAAAACAGGGACATAGCAGGCAAGGAGGCTGCACTATTCTTAGAGACACTTACAGTTGCTCTAAGGAGCCGCTAACAGAGCAGCAGATTAACACTGCCTGGTTAGGAGCACTGCCTGGAGAGGGAGTCCTGAACCCTTGCCAGGCTGCTTTTCTTAGGTACCTACTATGTGCCGCCTAGAGCCTCCTGCCTAAAAATGAGCCCCAGAGATAGCCAGCCCTGTTTGTTTGCTCCTCATGTTGCCTATAGCAACCAGTGAGCCAGGAGCATCCTATCCCCGTGAGGGGTAGGAAGGAGCCAGGAGTAAACGAGTCAGTTCAGATCAGTTCAGGTTCAGAGGAGGCTCCAAGAGGGATCAGGTGGAAGCTGGAGCCCAAAGTGTGACATTTGGACCGGGGCCTGAATGATGACAAGAAACAGACGACGTGCCCAGGCCCTGGGGACAGATGGGCACGTCAGGGTCACGACAGCAGCTCAGTAGCAGTGAGAGGGAGTTTGTATCCAAGAGAGGCAGCGGCCAGGGTGGCAACACAGAGGTGGAGCTGCGGTTTGTCGGTGGGCAGGCAGGACTGGGGCTGCTGGGGCCCTGAGGAACCCCTGCCCACAAGACAGGGAGCCATAGATGGGCTTGCCTAGGACTGGGGAGAGAGGAAGCCCTGCGGGTCTGGGCGCTCTCTTGTTGTAGGACCTGCCATAGCTGGCTGCTGTGGCCCCCAGCCGAGCTTTGGTTGTAATGGAGCTGTTAGCACTTCATGTTAGGGCAGAGTAGTGCTTCCCACCAGGTTTGGGTGGCTTCTGTGCTTCCTGTCTTAGGGTGGACTCCGCGTCTCAGTCCACAGGCCCCTCAGTGCCCATCACAGAACCTGGCTCCTGGTGGCCGCCTGGATCTGCTAGGGGCATGAAGTTGCGATGGTGAAGGTTGAGTCTTACTAGATGAGGTTGGGGGGCTGGGTTGACTAGAGGGGAAAACTGTGTTTGCAGGGCTGCAGAACTTTGGTTTCACCGGACTTACCTGGGGGACATGAGACATTCCCAGGCCTCTATCTTGGGGACAGAGTTTAGAAAGGGACACCACCACCTTTCCTCCTTGCTTACTCTTTCAATTAATTTTAAAAGTTAGCATACATGATGGGTTTCCTCGTGGTATTTAGTGGAGACCTGTCATTATGCTTTATCATCCAGCCTTCTCCTCCCCCTCCTGGTGCTCCCCTCCCTCCCCTGCCAGCCTTGGTTTCTAACATAATTAATATCATTCAGCACATTAAAAAAAAAAATCCAAGTAGCCCCTCTCTGATGGAATTTAATTAGAGTTCTGCCTCAGCCGGGAGGTGTGCACCCCCTACAGAGTGAACCAAAAGAAAATGAGGCAAATAATCTCTCGCAGTGAAACATCTTGGGGGAAGCTTGCAGGCTGCTCTGTTTTCTCTTGCAGTGTGCAGATCATATGCCGCCGCTGTCCCCATTCAGCTTTCAATAAACATCACTGGCTCTCAATGTGCACTCTTCAACTGTGGTGGCCTTGACTCCTTCCCAACACCCCTTGCTTTTTGCGAGGGTCTACAAGCTAAGAGTGTGAATCACGGTGTTCTTATCAGTACATGAGGTGTATGTTTAGACAAATGGAGGCCAGTTAGGAAGGTGATGGTTCAGTTCTCCAGCTGCTTTCCTGGCTGGGAAGTCAGGGAAACCTGACTTCACCTACTGAGAGGTTGTGGGTGAGGTGCCCAGGAGACCCAAAGTCTCCTAGGCTATAAACTGGGGCTATTGCCATGCAGAGCAACGTTGTTCAGCCATAAAAAGGAATGAACCCTGATGTGATACAACATGAGCCTTGGACACGAAGCCAAGTGCAAGAAGCCAGACTCCAGGTACAGGATGGGCCCTGGATACACAAATCCATGCAGACAGAAAGCAGATACGGGGCTGGTGAGATGGCTCAGTGGGTAAGAGCACCCAACTGCTCTTCTGAAGGTCCGGAGTTCAAATCCCAGCAACCACATGGTGGCTCATAACCATCTGTAACAAGATCTGACGCCCTCTTCTGGAGTGTCTGAAGACAGCTACAATGTACTTACATATAATAAATAAATAAATCTTTAAAAAAAAAAAAAAAAGAAAGAAAAGAAAGCAGATACGTGGAGGCCACATGGAGGGACTGCCGGTGACTACAGAAAATGTCTTGGAATTAGCTAGTGGTGTGGGCTGCAGAGCTCTGAATACATTAACAACCACTTTAGAGGGAAAATGGCACAGAACTGAATCCCCGGGGCGATTCTGACACAGCAGTGGGGAGGATGCACTGATACAGCCTGAGCATGAACTGGGGTCTGCCGTCAAAGGGTAAGGTTTTCATGATGTGCAGCTCCAGGGTGAGACTGTTGTGTGGGGCTTAAAGGGGCCGCAGCGCTTTCTCGAGACCCCCAGGTAGTGCCCCAGAAGGGTAGTATCAGGCACACTGTATGCTTTCTCTCCCACCTTCACAGAACCACGAAGAACTGAGGGCAGGTGGGCGTGAACACTGGCACTCCAACCCTTAGTCATGCTGAACGCTCTAGAGTCTGTCTTGGAGAAACATTCCATTGATTTTAACAGGGAAGCACTGGGCAGTTTCTCAAAATAAAAGGGATCTCCCCATGATGCCCAGGGGCATCTGGGCCCACACCTGCAAGCCAGGGGAATCAGGGCCTCAGAATTGTGTGCCATTGTGGTCCATGCACAGAGGAGGTTTAAAGGGCAGGAATTGGAACCCCAGTTCCTGGGCTCTCCAGACTGATGTGAGCCCCACACGGCTATTTGCAGGCCTCATAACACTTGCTGGTTTTGGAACAGAAAGAAAATCAGAACGTGTGGCTGACAGACCCCCAAATGAGCCAGAGAGCCGGGTGCTGGAGTCTTGTACCCAGAGAACTCCAGCTGAGGTTCATTGGTGGGTGTGCTGGCCAAGTGAGTGGGAAAACACGGTCCAGACAGAAACATAGGCCAGAGTCGGAACCGTCTGCCTGCAAGCTCCAGTGGTCCCTGTATCAGAGCGCTCCCATCTTTTAAGGAAAGATGGGGATCTAATGAGGATCCCCACCCATTTAGACACAGGGAGGTGATTGAGCCCCCTGATCAATGCAGTTCTAGTAGAATGGGGAGCAAGGTGCCAGAGTGTGTCGGACAGAGACAGAAGTGAGAGAGAGTGGGAATAGCAAGCAAGTAGCACTGACCTTTAGGGGCACTTGTTCACTCAGATATCAGAGCAACAGGATGGGACCAAGGAGGCCAGGGCTAGGAGGGCCAGGAGCTTGGGCTTTAGTTGTGCAATTGTAATAGCTGTTTGCATTTAGATGCCAATAGAGGTGATGGCGTCTCCAGCAGATGCCAGGGCTTGGAGTGTGTGGGGGAGAAGATTCCCGAATAACAAGAGGACCTGGGACCCAGTGCCTTCAGATGGGAACAGAGACACCCGCCTGTTCCGAGGCTGCCGGGTTGGGTGCAGAGGGGCTGCTCCAGTTCCATGCAGGGGGTTGGAAGACATAAAGAAGACGAACAAATGTGGGACATGTGGACACTTGCTCAGTGTGGTGGGAGCATAGGAGCTGGGCTCTCCTGAGCATGGCTGGCCCGGAGAAGTGTGAACCCACAATGATGAGGTGGTTGCTGGTAAAATGTAGCCAGCAGCACGACACACTGTACTGTGATGTACTGTGATACATATGGTCACAGCTCCTGTGCCAGTCAGCTGGCTGGGGTTACCAGGATAGGAACTGTGGGCTAGTAGCTTTTGTATGCCTCTGGTTTTAGCAGCAGCAGGTAGTGCCCCCTAGTGCATGCCTCTGGTAAAAAAAAAAAAAAAAAAGACCCCTTGCTCTACAAGCATAGCCTTGAGTGGTCCTGGCGCTCAGGATTAAACACTCACTGGCATCTCTTCCAGGTGGGCCTGGGTATGGGAATCCCTCTGCCCGTGATAGCAACCATCTGGCACTGGCTTATAGGGATGTGCCCAAGGCTTCTGTCCCTGTGGGCTTAACAGCTCTCTTGCCCTCAAGTGACCAGGGCCTGCAGCATCTCTTCTCTTGCTCTTTACAGCCTCAGCACCTTAGCTCCTCTTTATTTCTACTTTATTGTCCCTGCCCCATCACTTCCGTCTCTGCTTCTTTCTTCAGTGTTCAGTCCTGGTCCTCTCTACTGGAAGTAGGCTAAACAAACAACAAAAAAACACTCAAAGACTGGGAGGTACCACAAAAGATCCAAGCTGCCAGCCAGCTTCACGCCAGTCACACTGGCACTCCGTGGCAAATGAAGGTTCGTGTGTGCAACTATCACGGCTTGCCTCTTTAGCGCCAGCCAGGGTCATGGAGAGTTCACGGAGGCTTAAGATAGCAAAAGAGCCCAGTGCCAACTGAAACAGGCCTGGCTGGGGCCCTGGCTGCAGGAGCTGGGGTCACTGTGCAGCTTCCCCAGGGTAGCACGGAGTGTTCAGGATGGCTGTTGCATACGTGTAGTCATGGTGAGCGCTGTGACTGACAGTTCTCTTGCTGGAGGCAGCCAGTGCAGCAAGAGAACATCTAACAGCTTCCAGCTAGGGAGTCAGTGCCCCACGCCACACCGCACGCTGTGCCCCACGCCGTGCCCCACGCTGTGCCCCACGCAGTGTCTTTGCTTATCTATGTTAGAATGAGCAGCAGCAAGAATGTTTACAGCAGGAACTTAGAGAACCGAACAGTAAGAGTCGTTTACATTTTAATATAATTTTATGTTATTTAGATATACAATTAGTATAATTTTAATAATTTAATTTAAAATTTTAAGAGTATTTAAAAATAAAAATTTAAAAGACTATAAATTTAAAATAAATTTATGAAAATTTAAAATATTTTAGATTTTTACATAAATTAAATTTTTTAGATACCAGTGCTCAGTCCCTTCATCCTTTCCCTGTCACAGTTCACCTGTTTGAGAATGAAAGATCCCTAGGAAAATTTCCACCTGTGCCTCTTAGAAACTCTGGCACTTAGGACCTCTCAAAAGCCAGAGTTTTCCTTAAGGCTTGCTAGAGCTGGGAGAGGCTTTGGGGTAAGGCCTGTAGCCCGATGAACTTCCTACAAATCCTCCCTAGGCCTCCTTGCCCTGGAGGTGCTCCTGTCTCAGGGGTCCTCTACCCCGAAAGCCCAGGGACGAGGGACTCTGTCCCTTAAAGGTATGCCTGTTTCTTAGGTGAGCAGGCTCCCGGAAGCTAAAGGATGCCAGCCTGCTGCTGCTCAGGCGGAAGGGTCAGGACTGAGAATAGGGGCTTTGAAGCAAGCACCAGGTTCCCTCTGGTCATAGCCCAGTCCACAGAGGTTTTGGTCGTGTTTCACTGTTCAGTAGGAGCACCAACCCCAGAGGCTGGGTGGCAGTGGCTGCTGTGACCAGCAGGATCTTCAGCAGGCTGGAGAGGGATGGTTTCAGCTAGTGCCAGGCTCCGGTGTCTGGGACCTAGTGCCCTATTCTCACACACGGGCCTCTGCCCTTGACATCCTAGGTGAGGCGGCAGCACTGGCAGTTACTCTAAGAAGTCTTAAGTGGGGCGCCACCTTCTCGAGACTGTTTGGTCCTCAGTATCTGCTGCTTCCCTGATGCTGCCCTGGGGTGAAGTGTCACAGGCAAAATACCCTGTAGAGCTCCACTGTGCTGTCCCCATGTGCCTGCTTGGCCATGGGGCCTGGTGACAAGCCCGGCAGTTATCCCAGTGTGGCACCCTAGGCGCATAGTGGTGAGTTCTGGGGCCCTCTCTGGGACTTCAGGTGAGTGAATGCAGCAGTCCTTTCTAAGGCCCCCTCTTCGTTTTGCATAGCAAGGGAGGGCTGTGTGCCATGCCACCCAGAGTAGTAGAGGCCACTAGGGCAGGGGCGGGGTCGTGGCCATGTCCTCTAGCTCTTCTTGACCTTGGCCCCTTCTCAGGATGGCAGAACAGCTAGAGGAGGAGAGGCCTGAAGCCAGAATCGGCCTCTGAAATCCAGCATAGGACAACCACCTCAGCCTCTTCATTACAGACCTGAGCCCTACTGTGCCCTAGCTCAGCACATATTCCTCAGGAGAAGCCTCCGGGGTCTGGAGTGTAGCGCAGTAGTAGGAGGCCTGCCTGGCATGTGTGAGACTCTGGGTATAATCGTTGGTACCGAGAGTGAGAGGCAGGACTTGGGCTCTGAGGTGATGTACTTTCCTGCTGAGACATCACATGCACCCAGAGCAGCTATAGCCAAGGCATTCCACGTGTAGGGGCTGTTTCCCTTCTGCCCCTGTGTCACCCCTTCATCACTAGATACAGGGGGACAGGGCGGCAGATTGCTGTTACCCTTTTTGACTCCTGTTTGGGAGACAGAGAGGAGCTGTAGAATTCCCTAGAGCAGGAGAGCAGGGGAGCAGCAGGCTCCTGCACATTTACACACACACACACACACACACACACACACACACACACACACACACACACACACGAGTCACAGCCCACCGGGTGGTTGGTTCCCTGTCTCCCTCTAGGCTGCCAGAGTGCAGGCTCCCGGTGACCCTGCATCGAGCAGCTCCCAGACTTAATAACCAGAATGCTACTGAATTGCGTTTGGCTGGGCTCCACCCTCCTTGTGTCTGCTCAGCCTCACTCCTGACTCCTGTCTGTGATGTCAAACCCCAGCTAATCCCAGAAAAACAGATTAAGTGCTGTAAACTCAATTCTCCCGCCCTCCCTCTTGCTCAGGGTGTCTCGAGGACCTGCCCTCTCCCGCTTGCTGCTTGCTCCCTTCGCTTGGAGCCTCCCTGAGCTCCCAGGGATGCCTTCAGCTGGCAGGCTCTCCTCGTGGGGCTGGGCTCTGACTTCCCTGCAGTTCCTTCATTTGGGAGGCCTCTGGACTCCTAGCCTAGGCTTTCTGCTTTATTGTGAGAGGCTGGGACCTTGATTCCTGGGGTGACACCCAGCACCCCTCCACTCTCCATTCTGTCTAGGGCCCCACCCCAGTGCTGCCATGGCCTTCCTGATACCACACCACGTGACCCAACTCTGACCCTGTTGGACCATCAGGGACACTGAAGAATTTGGGGATGGTTTCCTTTCTAGGATCCTAAAAGCAGGGTCTGAAACCCAAAGGCGTCGGTAAAAGCCAGGGCCTGTTCGCAGGGCTCCAGCGAAGGTCGCTGTCTTGTCTGAATGGCTGTGAGGCGTGACATGCAGGGATATGCAGGTACTGGTCTAGTTCCCACTGACTGGCCTCTGGAGACCCCCATTTTCCATATTGCCTCTTGCTGTCTCAGATCCCCATACCCCCACACCCCCAAAGCTGTCCTGTGCCCGGCAGGAACTATAATTTTGTCTATGCTGTCATGGCTCCAGCCGGGACAAGACGGAGCGAATCTGTCTCATGCCCAGGCTGCTGCACTGGATGTCATGAGGTTGCCTGAGCTAGGGTTTGGCTGAGGTGAGGCCTAGGGACAGCAGACACAAGTCCTGTTCCCTTTCCACCTGGGATACTCCCTGGCCTCAGACTCAGCAGGGACAAAACCAGAGGGGCTGTCTGGCCAGATAAGGGCAATGATAATGTTAATCACACAGACCAAGGGGACGACATATGGCTGTCAGGCCAGCCAGCAAAGCCCTTGTGCAGGGCATTCTTCCTGCGGGCTCAGCCTCAGGGTTCAAGTCAGTGTGGGTTTAGTGTCTGCTACTGGGAGTGGAATCCCAGCCAGGGTGGCCATCTGCCCGTGACCGGCTTCCCGACCTTGAGAGGCCAGCAGCAATACCAGTGGATTCGGTGCTGTGACAGTGGGGTGGCTTGCTGAGCTCGATCACACTTCATCCACAGGACACCCCAAGAGCTGTTCTCACCCCTATTTGTAGAAGATAAAACAAAAGGTCAAAGACAGTAGGTAGCTGGGGCGTAGCATGAGTCAGCGCCAAAAGGGGCAGATGCGGCGAGCGACCTTCATCCCTGCGCCATTGCCCTTCTCTGCCCCTTTGCACGCACAGCTCCAACTCTGCTGCTCAGTATCAAGCCGTGTAGAAGAGTGCGAGCACGAGGTACCCCAGAGTCACCCGGCAGAGGCAAGTCCCTCAGACATCCACAAACATGCGTAGACAGACCTGTGCTAACAGTAAGGATTATAGGTGTGGCCTTTTTGTCAAGTATCTAAATGCTCTTTGAACTGAAAACCAGGGGCTTGGGGTATTTCTCTGTCACAGCGCCTGCACGGCATACTCAAGGTGAGTCTGGGCCTCAGCACATAAAACATCAAATTCACTTTATCAGTTCCATTTTAGCCCACAGGCCACCTCACCTATTTAAGATATACTTGAATTTAGCCAAAGACACATCTGTATTAGTCAGGGTTCTCTGGAGGGACAGAACTGTTAAAATGAATCTATCTATATTTAAAGGGGATTTACTAGAGTGACTTACAGGCTGGGGCTGTCTCCAAGGGAAAGACCAAGAACCCAGGAGTCAGGTGTTCAGTCCTTGAGGCTGGATGTCTCAGCTGGTCTTCATGTACTCCAGAATACCACAGGAATAGGCTTTCCTGCCAGTAAAGGAAGAGTGGCTCAGCAGTGGGAGGGGTGAACTCGCCAGCAAGATGAGCTAATCAAGAAGACCCTTCACTGCTCTGTGCCCAGCCACTTGGGCTTCAGGTTGACAACCAAGATTAGCCGTTAGATCTTCACATCTGTTTGCATACATCTAAAATAAATAAAAAGGAATTGCTAAACTTCAGAATAATTTCTTTCTTCATTGTACTAACAGTCACCAAAGGGTTAAAAAGAAAAAAAAAGACTTTTTTTTTACTTATTCATTTTACATCCTGCTCACCACCTCCCTCCTGGTCATCCCTTCCCACAATCCTCCTTCCCCCTCCCCTTCTCCTCTGATCTGGCGGGGGCTTCTTTGGGTATCCCCCAACCCTGGCTCATCAAGTCTCTGCAAGGCTAGGTGCCTCCTCTCCCACTGAGGCCAGACAAAGCAGCGCAGCTGGAAGAGCATATCCCACAGACAGGCAACAGGTTTTGAGATAGCCCCTGCTCCAGTTGTTCAGGACCCTCATGAAGACCAAGCTGCACATCTGCTACGTGTGTGTCCTAGGTCCAGCCCATGTATGTTCTTTGGTTGGTAGCTCAGTGTCTGAGAGCCCCAAGGGTCCAGGTTAGATGATTTTGTCGGTCTTCAGTGGAGTTCCTATTTTCTTAGGGGCAGAAAAAGACTTTTTTGTTGTTGTTGTTGTTGTTGTTTTGGGTTTTTTGGTTTTGGTTTTGGTTTTGGTTTTTCGAGACAGGGTTTCTCTGTATAGCCCTGGCTTTCCTGGAACTCACTCTGTAGACCAGGCTGGCCTTGAACTCAGAAATCCTCCTGCCTCTGCCTCCCGAGTGCTGGGACTAAAGGCGTGCGTCACCATGCCCGGCTTTTTTAAAAAAATGTATATGAGTACACTGTAGCCATACAGATGGTTGTGAGCCACCATGTGGTTGCTGGGATTTGAACTCAGGACCTTCAGAAGAGCAGTCAGTGCTCTTAACCACTGAGCCATCTCACCAGCCCCAGAAAAAGACTTTTTAGAAATAACTTTATACTGTCTAATCAGGAACTTGTCACAATTTCCTTTCATAGAGGACTTCATAAGAGACTCTCTTCTACTTCTGTCATGTTTAATGTTCCAAATAGATTTTAAAAACTGGTTGAGTGCATATTACTTTTAGCTTCAGATTCTTCAATAATATCATGTATATTTAAGAGGCATTTAACTATTATACATTATTTTGATGATTTAAGATGTCAATACTGAGTTGTATGTTTTAAAATCAATTTTATTAATCTAATAAAAAATCTTTTAAAAATAACTATTGAGATGCTGTTCAAATAATCATTCCATTAATGCATTTAAAATGTGCGATTCAGTGGTCTTAGTATATTATATTTTGGACTATCTAAAGTCTGATAGGGGATATGTAGCATAAAACTTTCTATTTTAAAGGCTGGGATATGGCTCTGTGGTAAAATGCTTACTTAGCAAACACGGGCCCTGGGTTTTTTCAACAGCCTTGAAGAAAAAGAAAAAAAATGCTATTTTAAGCACTCTCCAGCATTCCACTCCATGGTGTTAAGAGCATCCCCAGGGGCCTGCAGCCGTCACCACAGCCACTTCCAAAGTGTGTTCTTCTCCCAAATGAGAACTCTATTACACAATGACTCCCTAGCACCCCTTGGTGCTTAGTAACCACTAAACTGCTTTCATGAGGAGGACTTTTAAGAAGTTGCAGTTATTAATTCTTTAAATAATGAATTCTATTTTAAAAGCAGTTTTAGGTTCACATTAAAATTAAGTGGAAATTAAGAGTCTGGTAAGGTCCTTGCCCCACATTAATATTATCAGTTTCTACCTTCCTACACCAACATGGTCCTTTCAACTATTTATTATTGTATGTGTATGATATATGTATGATGTAGGGATGGATATGTGTGCCTCAGCACATGTGTGAAGATTAGAGGACAACTTGGTGAAGTCAGTTCTGTTCCCTTACTATTCCCCTACTAGTACATAGATTTCAGGGAATCAAACGTTGGCCATCAGGCAGCAAGCGCCTTTACCTGCTGAGCATTCTTTCCCACCCGAAGTAGTCCTTTTGTTACAACTGATGAACTGACACATACGCAGAGTTTGCATTCTTTTTGAAGATTTATTTTCATTATTTTTTAAGTGTGTGTGTGTGTGTGTGTGTGTGTGTGTGTGTGTGATACACACATGAGCACAGATGCCCACAGAGGCCAAAAGACTCCTGACACTGGAGTTACAAGCTGCTGTGAGCTGTCTAACATGGGTGCTAAGTCCTCTGTAAGAGAATCAAGTGTTCTTAACCACCCAGCCCTTGGTTGTATACTCTGTGGGTTTAAATAAACGTATAATGTCGTGTCCACCACATCATATGAAGCAGTCTAACTGTCCTAAGAGCCCTCTGTATTTGCCTGTTCATCCCACATTAATTCATCTATGTAGTGAATGAACTTTCATGCTGTGGAAGTCGAGGCATTTACATTCCCACCTTTATTCTTCCATTCCCAGTGTTTGTTAGTTATAGTATTATTTGTGTACATTGTTGGGGTTTTCATATACTTCAGTAACCATAATTTCCATGACTACAGAATTACTTTGTTTACATCAGTTTCCCGTGGGTGAATTTTTCCATGACTTATCTTTCAGTTTGTTGAGTTTTAATACCAGATAATATTTTTAAAGATGTCATCCATATCTTAGCCCCTAAATTCATATTTCAGAGATTTGCTGACATCACACCCGAACACTTTAGCTGGGTAGAAAATTCTGGTTCCTTGTGAGTTTCTGTCTGTAGCAAAACTCACTTTAATCTGGTCTGGGTTCATCCTGAGAGGCGGGCTGGCCTGAAATGGAATGTGTGAGAGAAAAATGGAGCCAAGACAATATTTTTACTGATCAAGGCTCAAAGTTTAATGTAGGAACTCAGTTTATATAGTGTGGGGAAAAAACCCCAGTCCCCAACCCCCAGTCTTAGAAGGCACAGGTGAATGTCCATGGGCGGGTCCAAAGGATGTTGTCTTCTGGGACAAACGGTCTTCTCAGCAGATGGTGGAGACACTGAGAAGCAGCAGAGCAGCTCTGGTGGATCTGAAGGTTACTGCCAGTGGATCTTAGTGCCTGCAGGGGGCTGGGTTTTGAAGGACAGTGATTAGTGTAAATAGTAAGGTAGGCTTGGCGGATAACTGCAGATGGTCCAGTGGCGACAGAGAGCTGGGAGACCCCAACTCGTGGGGCTTCTAAAATTGTGTTGCTGTAAAGTCTGATTCTCCCCAACCCATCTCTCTGGACTCTTCCTTATACTTTTTTTCTCTCTGTCCTTTAAGGTCAGTGATTTTTTTTTTCCAGAATGTGCCTTGCTATTATTTATAACATCAGGGTTTTTTTTTTTTCTTTTCCATAGAACATAGAATATGAGTTACTCCGTAGGGTGGCACCTATGAGCTTTGGGTTAGTTGCCCTCTCTTAGGTGAAGAAGTGATTTTAGGCTGACACGGGCCAGCTCTGGCCCACTTCTGGGGCTCTCTTCCCATGCGTGGTGAAGGGTTTCTTTCTATCCTTTTAGCAGATCTGAGTTTTCTCAGCCCACTGGAAACCCACGTGTTGCAGAGCTATGGAGATGTTTATATATAGATGAGTACCCAGAGAAACTCTTGACCAGCCCCAGGCCACCATGAACCATGACTGCATGGCTGCTGTGATCCTGTCCTACCCCTCCCCATCTGGGAAACCTGTGCTCAGCCCCCACCTAACAATACTGGACTTCTGAGGCAGCCATGGATACCCTGTTCGGGGAACAGGCTGACCCTTTACTACCCAGAGGCTGTTGATGGGAGGGTTCACAGCCTCTCTCTTAGTCCTTGGGTAGCTCTTCAAGATTTCTCAGCAAACAAGGAAACGCAGGCTAGAGAGGTAAGGAATTTGCTCCAGGTCATCGTTGGTTTGAGAGGGTTGAGACTAGAATTCTAGCCTTGGCTTTCCTCTGTTAATACACCCACCAGATTGCACAAAGTGACTCTCCTATATTCTCTCTCTCTCTCTCTCTCTCTCTCTCTCTCTCTCTCTCTCTCTCTCTCTCTCCTCTCTCAGGTCTTCATTGAATTCTGTCATGGTTATCTAAGGAATCTTGCCTAGAAAGTTCCCACAAGCACGCAGCTCCCTGCCGCCTGGAAGGCGTGGACTCCAAGATGATCATAAAGGAATACCGGATTCCCCTGCCAATGACCGTGGATGAATACCGCATCGCCCAGCTGTACATGATACAGGTGAGTCCAGAAAGGCGGCTGGACCAGGTTAAGCTGGATCAGTCCCAGCCTACACTACTGGGTACTGCCTGTGGACATGGACTGCTTTCGGTGTCTGTGAGCTGCTGCACCTTGGCTGTACATCTGGCTTCCAACTAGACGACATCAGGCCCACAGACACACTGGACTTTCTCGCGACCAGATTATCTTGTCACCATTATATTCTAGACACCCATAACACTAGCGCCCTCTTTGCATTCATAACCCGCTGCCTCGTAGGTCAGCTGTTATTTCAGGCCTTAGCTCTCTGATACCACAGACTCCCCGTTATTGTTTCGGAGGTATGGCAGGGTGGGCTTCTGACAGGAACCTCTCTTCCTGAGTTTCACGGGTTCTCACGTTGGGGTTGGGCGTGTGATGGCAGGCTTTCTTCTACTTAGAAACACATTAATCTTGGAGGACCTACTCTCATGATGCCATATAAATCTAGTGATTCCCAAATACACAGCCTCCATAGACCGTCACACTGGGAGTTGGAGCTTCAGTGGAGGGATTGGAGGAGACACATTTAGCCCCCAAGCCTCATTTAAGACTGGGGCTGTGAGGCAAGAGAGGCTAATAGGTTGCACAGGAGCACACAGCCTGGCTCCTGACTCCCAGTTTAGTCACACCCACTCCAAGGAAACACCCATGGACTCTCTTCAATGCCTCAGCAGCTGAGAACACATATCCTAAGCCCTCCCGTTCATTCCAGATGCTTCTCACTCAAATGTCAGACCTCTCCACGGCCCACATTGCTGGGATACTGCCTGGAGACCTTGCTCTACAGAACTTTCCATTCCTTTACAGCTAGCCTTCTCCCTCAACAACCCCATTGACTTTTCCTCCATGCCGAGGGCCCAGAGCTTCCATACCAATCAGAAGGCTTCTCTTGACCTTTGTGGATGTATTGGAGCCTCTTGTTCCTGTTGTCCACTGGGACCCGTACCTGATCGGCTTCTCTGTGTATAAACCCCTCGTCATTGCATCACCTTGAACCCTCAGAATGTAGGGCTGGGGGGGGGGGGTGCAGCGGGCAGCCTTCAGAGCTTCCACCCCCTACCTGCGTTGTTTTGTTTGTTTTTGTTTTTCTAGACAGGATTTCTCTGTGTAACAGGCTCTGGCTGTCCTGAAACTCACTCTGTGAACCAGCCTGGCCTCAAACTCACAGAGATACACCTGTCTCTGCCTCCCATGTGCCGGGATTAAGGGTGGTGCAGCACCAGGCCCAGCTTTCCCCCCTTTCTGATGGGCTTGCACCTTCAGCCTAGGGACCCAGAACCTGTCTCAGGCGCTTGAAGCAAGCAGAGTTTAGCCGGCTCCCACAGAAGAGGTTTGGCTGGGAAGTGAGCAGGCAGTACCTCCAGCCTCTCTGGGGGACTGTTTGCTCTGAGCAGCTTCAGAAGCGCCTCTCAATTCCCTCTTGAACCACTTACCCCTTAATTATTTCTAGAGAGCGGGAGAGAAAGAGCTTAAATCAGGCCCTAGCCCTGGGCACTCTAGAAAGAACTCAGTTTATTCAAGGACTCATCTGCTGAGGCTGCCATGTGTCTGCCTGTGGCTTCTTAGTTCCCTCTCCAGCAGTGACCAGCAGTCATGGCCGTGCAGCCCCAGTGGCTTCTCGAGTTGGGCATTCAGGGTCTGGCAGCATGACCTCCAGCCACTGGAGTACCCCAGAGTATTTTCTCAAGTGTGGAGTCACGGTTTCTCAGCAGCTCCAAATGCCGTCATTTCCCAGCTTCAGTCCTTGAGTTTCTAGTCAATTTAATTGTGAATTGACCCACAGTATCTCTATCCGGACCACATGGTCCATTGGGCCAGTTTATACTTTTGATGTATATTGACCTGCTAGCTGAGACTGTAATAAGAAGTGTCTCCTACTTGGTAGGTCACGCACGCACGTCCATACTGTCACAAATGCCCCTCTCTGCTGCTGCTGTGAGTTTCCGAAGTCCTTCCAGTGAGCAAGTGTGTGTATGCAAAAGACAGAATGGTAAATAAGCCAGATGTTGCCACAAGAGGAGTGTCCGGGCCAAGTGCTAGCTGTCATGCCCAGAGGGAGGCTGAGAAACCTGGCTGGCATATACATGTACAGATGTGTTCACACGTGTACCCATCTATGTAACTTGCACAGTCCCACTACAGTCTCCATCAGCCTGGAAGGCCCATAGAGGTATGATATACCTCTCTGGAAACTGTCATGGCCAGTGTAGCCCCTTTAAAACTGGGTTCTTCATGAGAGGACCCCACACTCTGCCCCAATAACTAAGGTTGTCTTTTAACCTATCCTCATGGCCTCAGTGGCAGAAAGGCACGGTGAGTGAGTCTCTGAGCAGCACAGGCTACTGTTTTAAACAGAAAGACCGTGACTTTATCCTGATATGAGGGACCCCGGTATGTGAGCTTTCTAGAGGTTGAGGTGTGGTCTGTTTCCAGACAATGGCACAGCTAAGGATCTTACTCTGTAGGTGGAAGTGTAGGCTTTCCCGGCTGAGCCTGGCTTGAGTTCTGGCTCTGGGGAACAAGTGAGTCTTCCTGGGCATTAATTACTACTTGTTTTTTGTTTTGTTTATGTTTTGTTTTTCTTTTCTTTTAAGATTTCTTTATTATATGTAAGTAAACTGTAGCTGTCTTCAGACACCCCAGAAGAGGGCATCAGATCTCATTACAGCTGGTTGTAAGCTACCATGTGGTTGCTGGGATTTGAACTCAGGGCCTTTAGAAGAGCAGTCGGTGTTCCTCTGGCTGTCCTGGAACTCACTCTGCAGACGAAACTGATCTCAAACTTAGAGATTCTCCTGCCTCTGCCTCCTGAGTCCTGGGATTAAAGACATGCACCACCATGCTTGACCCCTCAATTTCTTACATAAGCTAGTTTCTTAACGGCAGTGCCCTGGAAAGACTCTCAAAAGAAACTTTCCTGTTTATAGATGGGAAATTTGAGCCAAATTTGGAACTTAGCTCTCCCACCTCCCAGGGGGTCTGTCTGTTCCTAGAAGCTTTGGGCTTCTGATGGCGTCAGGAGGAATCCACTATCTGTCTCAGATATGAAGGAGCCTATGCTTGGCCAGAGTACAAGGGATAGTGGGGGAAGACAGGAAGTCCTGTTCATCCAGAACAGGGAGGGAGGCGCCTGAGGAGGCCGACTTTGCCCCACCCCTTCTCCTGGATGGGCAGAACAAGTGGTTCAGCAAGAGGCCAGCTAAGGCCGTCCAAATGTGGGGGACGGAACCCGGGTGCTTATGTTCTAAGACACCCACTCACAGCCAGATTCTGTCTCTGGAGGCTCTGCTCATCTCGTGTGGCCAGGAGATCATTTCTGTACCCAGCATTCTCTGCTGCTACCGGGCCTGTGAGTGCCTCTTTCCTAATTCCTGCTCCTGTCTGCCTCTCCGCTCACTCCCTCTGCTTCTGCTGTGCTCTTTGTCTCCTGTGCCTCGGAACCCAGAGTTCCTGGGGGCCTGTGCCACTGCAGGGTGAATATATGTCACAGTCACAGGCTGCACCTGAACCTGTACACAGCTCACTGTGTGCCAGCTGTACCACAGTAACACGGTGTTCTGTCCCTGCCCATGTGAGGACTGTTTCAGGGAAGACCATAGACGTACCGAACGAAAGAGAGGCAGGAGTGGTAAGGGCCAAGAGACGGGAGACAGGTCTAGGTACCCCCCCAGGTAGATGCTGTAAGAGCCAGCGTGTTCCACAGCTACATTCCCAGGGAAAGAGTAACAATGAGGTTCATCTAGCAGCAGCTGGAACTGGCTGTGGAAAAGACAAAGTCAGAGCCATTCTTCTGCCCGAGGGGTTCTGTACCAGCGGTGTGAAGGCTAGTGGAAATCACTGTACTGTCCGAGAGAGAGAGAGAGAGAGAGAGAGAGAGAGAGAGAGAGAGAGAGAGAGAGAGAGTGAGTGTTGTCCTGGGGATGGGCAGACGGCCTTGCCGGTCAGTACCCTGGACAGTTCTGAGAGCCTCTAGGGACTGGGTTTCTCTTGTCGCAGTTCTCCTCCTTCAGCGGTCCCATGGAGGTTGAAGGCTGTTTGCAGGCCCAAGACTCCAGGGGCGGGCAGCACTGCACAATGCTTAGGAATGGTCACAGGCAAGAATGGGAGAGTGGCTTCCTCTGTGGGTGGCGCACAGAGGAAGCTAAGGAGAGCTCGTTTGTCCCGTCCGGCTAAGCCACAGCTATGTGAGGAATGCTGCCCTCACTGCTGTGGCCACTGGAGACCTAGGGGCCAGCCTGTGGAGGGTGGCTTAAGTGAAGGCTCCAACCTCAGAATTCCTGGGGATTGAGAGTACCCTGGTGATTATTGGTTCATTTGGTCAGCCTTTCTCCATCTCATCCAGGAGGTACCCTGTATGGGCGTGCTGCATAGATCCCAGCCCTTAAGGCCCGCAAGTCTCCATATCCATCTCACTGAGTGACTGCAACCATCCATTCCCCATACCTGGTGATGTCAGCAGCTTGGGTACCCTATGCCTTGGGTACATCACCAGCTTTAGACCCCGCAATAACTTGAAAAGCTGGAAGTGTTCTTCCTTCTCCCAAACAAGGCAGCTCAGAGATGTCAGCGAGCTTGTCCAGGGCTGGCCGTGGGGAGCCAGTCCCAGTCGGGAGGTGCAGATGGCTGCCTTTCTTCACTTGTAGCATTGGGGGTCTCCATGGCTGCCACATCTCTTCCTTCTTTAAAGTCATGGTTTTAGGGATTGGAGCAGGATGCCCGTCACCTCCTTGTCCCTTACATAGGCTCCCTCCCCCCAGAACTCAAATGCTCATATAACTCGAGGGAACACTGTAGATGGTAATCCACCCATAGCGTCACCACTAGGGAAAGAAAGGCCTGTGTGGTTGTGCAGGAGACACAAGGACCACTCCAGGAGGCAAGGGACTTCCCCCTTGGGCAGGGGAGGGACGAACACTTAGTGTTGTTTCTCTGACTGACAGGCTGAAGGCTAACCACGGGAGGTCTTGAAGATAATCACATAGCGGGTTGGCCAGCGGGTTGGCCAGTGGCTACCTCCAATTCCTAGTAACACACAGCTTCAAGAGTGCCACCTCATCGGAATTTACTCCAGTGTGTATATATGGAATTTACTCTTCTGAGTTTAGACTCCTGAGATCTAGGACCTGCCCCCAGTTGACTAACTATGGTCCCTGTAAGAAGAGGAAGGGACAGAACAATTCAGTGAGGCTTTCCTCCCAGGGTGACTCTAGCTCATGGTAAGTTCATAGTTAAAACTGACCACCTCAGAGGTTCAATATCTTTTCCTATGTTTTGAGTGCGTTGAGAGTAAAACTCGCCAGTTTGAGGAATCGCTACAGTTTCTGCCTCCACTGGCCACGTGAGAAAGCTGTTTTCCAGCCTTGGCATTCCTTATCTTTGTAGCCATCCCAGTGCTTCCTGTGCTCTGTCTCCCTGGTGTGGGTCTGGGGTTCCTGTTTGTGTTGCTGGGTAGCCTTCAGGCGCCCAGTGGCCGTTTGTCTTCTGTGGAGACACCACTGTTCTAGTCTTTGGGCCCTTTGGGAAGTGTGTTATTTGTCTGTTGTCGAGTAGTCGGCATTCTCTTGGATCCAGATTCCTGGCATCAGATATTATTGACATGTTTTCTCTTTCTTTTTTTTTTTTTTTTTTGCCAAGAATGTTTTCATTAATCAAGAATGAAAGTCGGAGGTTCGAAGACGTTCTCTTTCATTATACATGTTCTTTTAACTTTCTTTCTTTAGAGCATGTTATTTCATTAAGTCCTGTTGATCTGTTTTGTGTGTGTGTGTGTGTGTGTGTGTGTGTGTGTGTGATTTATGCTTTTTTCTAGTTTCCTGCTGAAGGACTATACTTCCAGCTTCCCTTGTGGACTACGGAGGTCATTTCTGCCCAGTTCTGCCCCTGTAAGGGAGCGCATCCCATCCATCTTCCCCTGTAGGCATTTTGGCCCTCAGCACACATGGGTGACAAGGTTGTCCCTTGCCATGAATAAGTATGGCCCTGCCCAAGATCAGACCACGCCTCCCTTTCTCTTTCCAGCTAAGATCGCTTTTTAAAAACAATCTTAACAGTTTTAGCGTCACATTTATAAACCATTGTCTAATCCAAGGTCATAAAACCTTATCCCTGCTAAGAGTTTTAGCTCTTGCATCAGGGAATGTGTTTTTAATGAGCTGTCAACAGCAGCCAGCCAGAGAGTCATGTCCATTAGGGAGTGTGTGGTCCTGTGAGATGCCAAAACCTCTGCTGCCTCCTCAGCTTCTCTGTCACTTTAGCTGAGTGGGAGGGGTCACACTTGACTCCTGCTCCTCAGCGTCTCCACACATGACCAATGGAATGTCCTCCCAGTAAGTCTTTTTGTCTGTCTGCCCCCCACCCCATTAACTTTCCCTTTAGACAGATTCTCACTGTGTAGTCCAAGCTGACCTCAAAATACACAGCAGTCCTGCTGGCTCAGCTCCCAGATGCTGAGAGTACAGGTGTAAGACACTACACCCATCTGCAGGCAGTGCTAAGAACATTGTCCTTCTGCCTTGCCCAGCAGAGCCCTGAATCCACACACTCTTGACTCTCACACACATACACGCTTGTCTCACACGTGTGCATGGAAATGTCACACTTTCATGAACATCCTGACCAGCAGTCTCAGTGCTTAAGCCCAGTCCTCAGGCTCTCTAGTCAGATGCTGACCCCTGGACACATAATTCCACACCAGCATCACTCCTAGGTGTCTCTCCAGACAGCTCCTGTTGTGGGCCTCTCTGAAGTAAATCAGATGTAACACTTAAGAGTACATATAACACAGCATTGCTCGCCTGGGAGACTGGACTGTGCCCAGTAGCTGGAATATTGAGAAGAGTGACCGCTCAAAGCAGGGCTGATGTGTTCTAGATAGTTCTGAAGACAAGAACTCAGCCGGGCGTGGTGGCGCACGCCTTTGATCCCAGCACTTGGGCGGCAGAGGCAGGCAGATTTCTGAGTTTGAGGCTAGCCTGGTCTACCCAGTAAGTTTCAGGACAGCCAGGGCTACACAGTCCTCAAAAAAACCAAACCAAACCAAAACAAAACAAAAGACAAGCTCTCAGGCAATATCCTGGAGAAGACAGCAAAACATATGCATCCCTGTATATATGTGGTATCCGCCAGTACCACTTCAGGCATGGCTGCCCTCTCTCTTACAGACCAGAGGCCTGGGACCAGGCCCACCCAGCAGAAGGGGATGCTTGTGCAATTTCTGAGACCTAAGCTATCTGCAGCTGACAGTGCATCGTGGATTTCAGTTGTCTTTACTCCTTTACTGTGACAGCATCTCGAATCTGCTCCATCCCACTGAGACCCCCTTCTTCCATAGAAGCTCCCCCTCCCCATTTTCATGTCTTTTGTGTGCATGTGGCCCAGTGAGTTCAGTTTACTCTCATGAGCATGCGTAGGAAATTGTTTCCTGAAGCATGGGCTGCTTACGAGTGGCCACACCACTGAAAACAGTGTCAGCCCCTCCCCATGCTGCCACTAACTGCCACTGCCCTGGACTGCTTTGTGTAGTCATTCAACTGCAATGGAAAGTTCATGAACACGGTGGCCAGGAGACAGCTTTTTAATGGTACACTCCCCCTCCACGGTCCCACAGTGTTCCTTGGATGGGTGATGTCTATGTCCCAATCACACCAAGCACTCCAGCCATCAGTCTTTACCTTTAATCAGAAATTTTGCATGTGCAGAAAGTACATGATTCGTAGCACCACTGTAGCAGGCTCACATCAAGTGTCCTTGCGAGCACTGCCAGGTCTGGAAACAGAACTTTCTCAGCATCCAGCAAACCTGCATGTCCCAAGGACTCCTGCAGCCCTGAGCAAAGTTTGTTTGTCTCTTTCTTTCTTTCTTTTTTCTGAGACAGGGTTTCTCTGTGTAGCCCTGGCTGTCCTGGAACTCACTCTGTAGACCAAGCTGGCCTCAGACTCAGAAATCTGTCTGCCTCTGCCTCCTCTGCCTCTTCCTCT
>NC_034612.1:14083301-14084834 GCF_900095145.1 Mus pahari | reverse complement strand
AAAGAAAGAAAGAAAGAAAGAAAGAGGAAGGAAGGAAGGAAGGAAGGAAGGAAGGAAGGAAGGAAGGAAGGAAGGAAGGAAGGAAGGAAGGAAGAAAGGAGAGGCCAGATGTGGCCGTGCTCACCTCTCATCCTAGCATCCAGGAAGGCAAGAAAGGGAGATCTGGTTCTGATCAGCCAGAGCCCCTGTCTCAGAGATGAGGAAAAGCGTGCATCTTGGTGTCTGCTCCTACGATGTGGGTAGGAGTCAGACTAGATGATTTATGCTTTCTAATACTTGGACCTTAAAGAGGAAATCCAGAACTCTCTTCACTTCCATCGGGAGGCTTGGGGTCATGGAGCCACAATGTAGATTTAGGAGGCTGGTGTGTCTTGAAATGACACAGAAGGAGCCAGCCTCAAGGCTAAAGACCTGTCCTGCTCCGAGCCCTCTGAGCCCCTTCTCTCATGCAGAGTACTTTGACTGAACATCATCAACGTGTTCTCCCTCCCACAGAAGAAGAGCCGAAATGAGACCCATGGGCAAGGCAGCGGAGTGGAGATCCTGGAGAACCGGCCCTACACAGATGGTCCTGGCGGCTCTGGGCAATACACCCACAAGGTGTATCATGTGGGCATGCACATTCCTGGCTGGTTTCGCTCCATCTTGCCCAAGGCAGCCTTGCGGGTGGTGGAGGAGTCCTGGAATGCCTACCCCTATACCCGAACAAGGTGCGTCTGTCTGCCTCTAGCTCCTCGGCATGCCATCAGGAGGAGCATTCCTGGCAGGTTCAACTCCTGCTCCCCCTGAAAGTATCAAACTCTGCCTCACATATGTCCCTGATGGTTCACAGTTGTCACATGCAGGAAAGGGAAGGGTGCCCTGGATGCCTGCCTCCCAGAAATACCAATGGAGGACATACAGGCAGGAATTGAACAAAGGCTGCCATCTAGGAAACTTCAGGGAATAAACATTCATTACGTTCCATATGAAGGTAGACCAGATGGTCCAAGATATCCCACCTCTGGAATACTCAGCTGTTGTAGCAGTGCTTAATACATCCCATAGTAAGCAGGACTTTTCTCAGAGCCCAGTGGCAAACCCCACTTTTTGCCTCTCAGTTCAGTGCTAGCTTGCATTGACCAAGGGCACTCCCCTCTAGTCTCCCAGGGCTTCCTCCCCAAAAGCCCCACATCTGGAGAGTGCTGGGAGCTAGTTTAGGATTTCTCCATCCCAGAGAGGAGCTGTTCTATTGGCTTTGTGCAGGTGTCATGTGCCAGCAGTGTCTGGCAGACCCACCAACTCTATAGCACACTGCCATTGTAGCTGCGTATGTATTCCCACCAAATCATACTCACATGGGTGCCTTTGTAGGGCTTCTAGAAGCTACCAAGGAAGTTCATCAGATCTCATCCCTGCCTCTCTCTCTCTCCCTGAAGCTCTCTTGGCCATTCTTTTTTTTTTTTTTTCGAGACAGGGTTTCTCTGTGTAGCCCTGGCTGTCCTGGAACTCACTCTGTAGACCAGGCTGGCCTCGAACTCAGAAATCCGCCTG
>NC_034612.1:14082022-14083290 GCF_900095145.1 Mus pahari | reverse complement strand
CTCCTGGTGGCTTGGGAGCACCTCAGAAATGTCCCGTTATTCCACAAAATAATAGTACTGTTTTCTTTTTTTTTTTTTTTTTTTTTTTTTTTTTTTTTTTTTTGTTTGTTTTCGAGACAGGGTTTCTCTGTGTAGCCCTGGCTGTCCTGGAACTCACTCTGTAGACCAGGCTGGCCTCGAACTCAGAAATTCGCCTGCCTCTGTCTCCAGAGTGCTGGGATTAAAGGCGTGTGCCACCACGCCCGGCCTCTCTTGGTCATTCTTAGGACAAGATGGTAATACAGGAAATAGATTTCACTGTCACATTTTAGCCAACACCTCCCTCCCCTGCCTTCTTATTGACATTTCTACTGCTATGAAGAGACACTATGACCAAGAAAACTTATAGAAGACTTTATTGGGACTTACGGTTTCAGAGGATGAGTCCATGACCATCACAGCAGGGAGCACACTGCGGGCAGGCAGCAATGGTGCTGGAGCAGTAGCTGAGAGCTTTCACCTCCTCCAGAAGCATGAAGCAAAGAGAAAGAGCACTAACGGGGATGGTGTGGGCTTCTGAAACCTCAAAGCAAGGCCACACCTCCTAATCCTTCCCAAACAGTTCCATCAACTAGGGAATAAGAACTCAGATATGTGTGGGGGCCATTCTCATTCAACCCACCCAGTGACCTGTTCACCTTGCTGGTTTCCAGTGTGGTCCCTCCAGGGTGCAGTCCCAATGGATGTTCTTTCTCTCAGGTTCACCTGCCCCTTTGTGGAGAAGTTCTCCATTGACATTGAAACCTTTTATAAGACAGACACTGGGGAAAACAATAATGTGTTCAACCTGTCTCCTGTGGAAAAGAGCCAGCTGGTAACAGGTGAGCGTGAAGGCCGGAGCTCGGCAGGCAGGCAGCACTCCCACCCCAGGCCACTCTGGCTGTGGCCCTCTGCCCTTGCCTGAGCTCCTCCTGAGTGCACTGGATTCTCAGCTGGGGGGCGGGGCCGAGTGAGGCAGGACAGGCTTCCGTGCCCTAGATGTGCATGGCAAGCCTGTTGGCCTTTTCCTCACTGTACGTGGGGTGCATGCTGTTTGAGAATGCTGTGGGTGGGCTGGCCCGTATTGTACTGTCTGTGCCTGGAGTGACCCGTGGCCATGGCTGCTTTGCCGTGGGTCATGTTACTGTGCAGAAGGCTGCCTGCAGTTGTTAAGCTTTGTTGTTGTTGTTGTTGTTTTAGACAATGTCTTACTATGTAGTCCTCGCTGGCCTAGAACTCATAGATATCTG
>NC_034612.1:14048535-14081995 GCF_900095145.1 Mus pahari | reverse complement strand
CATCTGCCTCCTGATTGCTAGGATTAAAAGTATATACTACCATGTCCACCTAATTCTTCTTTAAGAGAAGTCAGAGATGGAGGTTTTCATGTGAAATTTCCCAATTCTTAAACATTGGTAAAATGAGCTTAGGTCAAACAAAACACACCCGAGGGCCTAACCTGGCTCTGCAGCCTCCTCTGTGGGGTAATCTCTGGGCACGGAGTGGTGTGGTGATTTGCTTAAGTGCTGGACAGGAGCCTATCCTAGAGAGAAGTAACTGTTGCCTCCAGATTCTCTATCACCTCCACAGTAGTCCCCTGTCCCCAGCAGGCACCCCAGTGTCCCCGAGGTCCCATCTCAGTCGAGCACCAGTGCTGCAGAGGCAATCTGGGCCCTCAGTTCTACTCCTTTGTCTAAAATGCCACCCTGCTCTGGAAAGATTCCAATACCCTGTGTGCCTCCCCACCCCGTTGTTCTCCCTGAAAACCCTCTTCCCTTTGGTTCACTGGCTTACTTAATTTGCACACGTAGACCATGATTTGTTAAGCTGAGTTCAGAAAAAGCTACAAGACCCAGGCCAGGTAGTATGGTCTGAGATGGAAGGATAACAAGTTCAAAACCTCCCTGGACAACTTTAAGTGTATAACCTTGTATCAAAATGAAAAGTACAATTAGGATTGGTGACATAGCTCAATCATAGAGTGTTCATATAGCATGACAGCATGGATGAGGTCCCATGTCTAATCCCCAGTGATACACACACACACACACACACACACACACACACACACACAAAATCATATATGATGAGCCTTGGGCCCTGTGAGGACTTAGAGTAGAGGATCTGGAAAGGGTGGCTAGACGTTAGGCAGACATGACCACTTGCAGGGTGTCCCCATAGACGTCATCGACATCGTCAAGGACCCTGTGCCCCCCAGTGAGTATAAGACCGAAGAAGACCCCAAGCTGTTCCACTCGGTCAAGACCTGCCGGGGGCCTCTTTCTGAGAACTGGATTCAGGAGTACAAGAAGCGGCTCCTCCCCATCATGTGCGCCTACAAGCTCTGCAAGGTGGAGTTCCGATACTGGGGCATGCAGTCCAAGATTGAGAGGTTCATCCATGACACAGGTGAGGTGTGCTCCCTGCCTGCGTCCATTCTCCATGGGCTATGATTGTGTTCTTTCAGTTTACTAAGAGATGACCCTGTATTAAGTCAGGGGTTCCTAGAGAAACAGAGCTGGTGGATGAGAGAGAATGAATGAATGAATGAATGAATGAATGAATGAATGAATGAATATAAACAGGATTTATTAGGAAGTGTACAGGATGTGGTCCAAGTATTTGAACAATGGCTGTCTCCTGATGAAAAGTCCCAGAATCCAATAGTTGTTCTGTCCACGAGGCTGGATGTCCCACCTGGTCTTCAGTATACACTGGAATTCTAAAAAACTAGGCTCTAATAGCAATGAAGATGGACTTGCTAGTGAGACTGAGGGCAAGCGGGCAAAGAGCAAAAGCTTTTCTCTTTCATGCTCTTTATTTAGAATGCCACAAGAAGGTGTAACTCCAGTTTAGGGTGGGCTTTACCACCTTAAATGGTCTAATCATGAAAAATCTCTCACAGATGTGCACAGCTGCTTGGACATGTGTTCATTTAGATGTGGTCAAGTTGAGAAGCAAGAACAGCCACCACAGACCCCAGAGCCCGCACCCACATCCCTTTCTCCACTCTGCCTTGGCCATCCAGGACCAGTGTGCCTGCTGTCTATGCCGACACCTCATCCACTGCCCAGACCTTCCTGACCTAACTGCTCTATGATAGTGTAGCCTGCACCATACTCAGGCCAGAAGCCTCTGCAGACAGCCCCCCTCCATCTGCCACTTGGGCCTCTGTCTCCCAGGCCATCCTTTCCTCTACCTGAGGGGGCCCAGACCCTAGCTGGGCCATAGCTCTGCCTCCTTACAGGCTGGAACGTCCTCAGATAGAGTGCCCTTCACACCCACGTGGCCCTTCCTTCCAGAGCGGTGTTTAAGGAGCAGGAGGACTAACAGACGCTGGGGGCTCCCAGCCAAGGACTGCTGCCCAGAGCTTTCCTTCTCTACCCTTGGAGCCCTGGACTCATGACTTCCCAGGAGCACCCAGGCAGTCACCCGAAGACACCACCAGCCAGGGAGACTCAGATCAGGCACAGGCAGGGCCACACCTTTGACAGCATGCTCCACTCTCTTCATGCTGACTCAGGGTTACTCATGATGGGGACACCGTCGCCCTGTTTATAGAGGATGGAATGAAGACCCCCACATAGACTGGGCCCAGAATAGATAGACATTCCTCAACTGGCAGTGGAGGTGGTATTAAGACAACCCAACACAGTGTGGATTCCAGAGATTATGGAAGGCATTTGTGCCATCAGTGGAGTGCTGGGCTCTGAGGAGGGCACCTCCCACTTGGAAAGGCAGAAATAATGATGTGTGTACAACAGCCTTTTTTTGTTTGTTTGTTTGTTTGTTTGTTTTTGGTTTTTGGTTTTTCGAGACAGGGTTTCTCTGTATAGCCCTGGCTGTCCTGGAACTCACTCTGTAGACCAGGCTGGCCTNGAACTCAGAAATCCACCTGCCTCTGCCTCCTGAGTGCTGGGATTAAAGGCGTGCGCCACCACTGCCCAATGCACAACAGCCTTGATAGTAAGGAGCAGTCTCTCCAGCTCCGTGTCCAGGGCAACATCTCAGATGCTTCATCTTCTGCTGCTCCCCTCCCAGCCAGCCTCTGTAGGGCCCATGACAGTCCAGCAAAGGTGGCAGGGGACAGATGGGATTGATCTCTGCAGTCTGTCCGACCTTGTGGTAGCTGAGACTGACTCAAGAAACCTCCCTACTACCTCCCCACATCTCTAACTCTGAGACCTCCAGCCAGGAGGACAGTGCCATAGAGGCAGCCTGGGTGTCAGTCAGCATGCCCACCCCTCTGGGCGGGCCTCTTGTCTGTAGTTTTGAGCACAGGCCTCATCTCATAGGTGACATGAGAGCTGACAGTAGGACTGTGGGGCTGCCCCAGCCATTTCCTGTCTGCACTGTCTTGCTGGCTTGCCCCACCTTTACCATCGCCTCTCCAGTATGGCCCACTTGGGGCTCCTGGTTCCGAAGATAGTGGTTCCCAAGATCTGCGGGCCCCACGCCCTCCGCTGTCCTGAGGTAATCCCCGAGATTCTGACAAAACCCGGCTTCCGAAAAGTCACCTCTCTCCTCAGAGACAGCTGTGACATGCAGGTCCCACACTGCCATAGCAGCATCAGTGTTGTCTCTCTGATTGCCATTTTCTTATCTGTGAGGGGGTGCGATAGTGCCAGTTCTGCAGAGTTATTGTGGGGCGTATCTTGGGGTGCAGACCTGCTGGCAGACACGACACCACCCTGTGTGAGCACTGTGAGCACCAGTGTACTCACAGGTAGCCTTGGAGAAGTCACTCCCAAACCGCTCTCAAATGTAAGGGGCCTGACCCCAGCTGTAGTGCAGTGTCCCATCCCATCCCATCCAGCCGGCCTAAGAGGAAGTCTTTCCCTGACCGTGAGCCCAAAAGACAGGCCCAGAAAAGGAGACAGAAGGTCCTTTGTGCTGTATCTGAGATCACCCTCAGGTGTGGGCAAGCCAGTCAGGCCTGGCTGACGGAGAGCTTGGTCCTGTTCCACCAGTGAGCAGAAGGCCCACAACAGGACTCTCAGAGTGACTGAAATCAGAAAAGGAGGCATGGGATGTGAGCATGGGGAAAAGGGGCAAGCCTGAGGGCGTGCCAGAGCACAGCCTCTTGGAAGGCCACCTAGAATTCTCTGAGAAAGCAGAGGGCACATCCCTGAGAACCAGCCATCACTTCTCTCAAGGATGTGCCCTGGAGGCACTCATACCCATTTCAAAATGTTCAAGGCCACAAGACAGAAAATTATACATATGAGCCAAAGACCCACTCGCAGGGAAAGAAGGAAAAAACAGACAAACAAAACCCAGTGTTTCAGATGCGTCCATCCCATGCCGACCCCTCATCGAGAGCACACAAGGGTGTGGGAAAGGTGAGCCTCAGCCAGAGAAGCACATGGCAAAACCACAGCACAGCACGTACACGTCCACATCACCAGCAAGACCATTCCAACACACTGAGTAGGGAACACGGCTGCACACTAAGCCCAGAAACAGAGCAAGCGACAAATACAAATCCCAGGACCCCAGGACCAGTGCTGCTAAGCAGCAAGGAGTCCCAGGTGGGGAGGGAAAACTCCGACACTGGGAACATGGCTGCTTTGCTGGGAGGTGTGGACATGAAGGTTTACTGCCTTTTGTCCATGTATGTGCGTGTGTTTCTGTGGGAATGTGCATATGAGTACAGATACCCACGGAGGCAAAGGAGGGCACTGGGTCCCCCGAAGCCAGGGTTCCGGGTGGTTGTGACCAGCCTGATGGGGGTGCTGGGAACTGAACGCTCATGCTTTGGAAAAGCATACTCAGGTCACAGGACAACTTCCCGTTCATAGTGTGTGTTCCAGGGCTGTTCCAAGCTTAGCATCAAGTGTCTTTACCCTTGGAGCCCTGTCACTCGCCGCTGTTTGTTTGTCTTTGAAGAAGGGTTTTATGTGACCCTGACCTCCAGCTCAGCAGTAGCCAAGGATGACCTTGTGACCGTGAGCTCCCACCTCTTCCTCCCGGTGGATTACTGTGTGCCGCCGCTGCATCCAGTTTGTTGTTGTTGTTTGTTGGTGTGCTTTTGGTTTGGGTTTTTGGTTTTTGGTGTTTTAATTTCAGACAGGGTTTTCCTGTGTAGCGCTGGCAATCCTAGAGCTCACTCTGTAGACCAGGCTAGCCTAAAACCTAGAGATACACCTGCCTCTACCTTCCAAGCACTGAATTAAAGATGTGCGCTGGGGCAAGGGAGATGACTCAGTCAGTAAAATGCTTACCACAAAATTGTGAGGACCTGAGGTTTGATCCCACGTAAAAGAACCAGGCTCGGGGCTGGTAAGATGGCTTAACGGGTAAGAGCACTGACTGCTCTTCCAAAGGTTCTGAGTTCAAATCCCAGCAACCACATGGTNGCTNACAACCACCCATAATGAGATCTGACACCCTCTTCTGGAGTATCTGAAGACAGCTACAGTGTACACACATATAATAAATAAATAAATCTTTAAAAAAAAAAAAAAAAAAAAGGACCAGGCTCAGTGATACACGCCATTCGTCCAAATGCTGGGGAGGTAGAGACAGGCTTCTCTAGGTTCAGTGAAAGACCCCGCCCCAAAAAATAAGGTAGAAAAATGATAGAGGAAAGACACCCACTGTTGACCTCTGGCTTTCATACACACACACCACAGAGAAATAGACAGACAGACAGAGAACACAACCCATTTTAAAATCTCATCTTCTATGGAAAATTCAACAGGAAATAGACCAGGCAGAAGACTTTTGGGAAGTCCGATGCCACTTCCCCTGGGGGCATGAGTCCCCTACAGTAAACTGTGACCTCTGACCAAAGCCTTGCCCTCCAGGTGCACAGCCATTGTGAACTCCCAAGACCACTGGGACCCCGTTCTCTAGGTTGACAATAAGAGGAACGGGAGGCACTGATGATCAGTGACTCTGGCCCGACCTACAGCTTTGCCCTGGTGCCTGCTGCCTCTGCTGTGAGCGTCTCCTGTCCCCTGGCTCTGTGCAGGTCTGCGGCGGGTGATGGTGAGGGCCCACCGGCAGGCCTGGTGCTGGCAGGATGAGTGGTACGGACTGACCATGGAGAAAATCCGAGAGCTGGAGAGGGAGGTACAGCTCATGCTGTCCCGCAAAATGGCCCAGTTTTCGGAGGAAGGACCCTCCGAACTAAGCAAGGACAGTACTACCAAGGACCAGGCATCCGGAACAACCCCTGATCCAGGCAGCAAAAACGGGGAGCCTCTGGGGCGGGGCCTGAAGAAGCAGTGGTCCACCTCCTCCAAGTCCTCGCGGTCCTCCAGGCGGGGAGGTGAGCTGGGTCGCGGTCCTCCAGGCGGGGAGGTGAGCTGGGTCGCGGTCCTCCAGGCGGGGAGGTGAGCTGGNCGGTCCTCCAGGCGGGGAGGTGAGCTGGGTCGCGGTCCTCCAGGCGGGGAGGTGAGCTGGGTCGCGGTCCTCCAGGCGGGGAGGTGAGCTGGGTCCCGGTCCTCCAGGCGGGGAGGTGAGCTGGGTCCCGGTCCTCCAGGCGGGGAGGTGAGCTGGGTCGCGGTCCTCCAGGCGGGGAGGTGAGCTGGGTTCCTGCCTTCTGGTGCAAGGCCTGCCTTCACAGTTTCTAAGGTAGCGAACGGGTGTCCCCGTTGCTCCTTTTCTTTCCTGTGAAGGCCGTGGAGCCTTAAACTTTCTGAGTGGTACCAGGTGGGTCTTCCCTGTGAAGTGAACCCAGCCTTTTCCAAGCAGCACCCCCAGACTTACCTATAAGCCCCAAACAGTCTGTGACTGAGGAAATCTGGGGAGTGGGTCCAGGTAGACACCCTCCCCAATCCCAGTGAGAGAAGATAGTTTCAGGGTATCAGATTCTGGGCAAGGAGAGGAAGCAAGGTCTCCCCATCCCACTGCCACCCCGTGAGTGGCCAGTCGTGACCCTGGAAGGTCTCCCCATCCCACTGCCACCCTGTGAGTGGCCAGTCTTGCCCCTGTAAGCCTCCCCCATCCCCGCATGGCCAGTAACCCCCTTCCAAGCCCAGGGGTGCCCTGGGCTTAGTGTGGGATGAGGTGAGTCGGTGCCTCAGTCTCTCTTCTCTTCTTACTGCCCTGCAGCCAGCCCTTACTTGTCATCTCTGCTGTGGTCAGGTTTAAGGAGCTGTGTGTGTGGTCAGGAGCAGGGCTCATCTGAGCTCCTGCCCTGGACAAGGCTGCAGAGTTCCTGAGGCACCGGGCCACTCCCCTCCCCCAGAAAGGGCCAGACAGTTCTGCTCAGGTGGACCCTGGACACTCCACCCCTATTCTCTTCATTTCTGTCTATGGCAAACTTCTCTGGCGATGCCCACCTAGCCCTCCGAGGTGGCCTTACAGCTCCCTACTTGCTGCGTCTGGCTCGACAGAGCCCTCCTCTGCAGGCCAGACCATCACCCTAGGGTTTTGCCTTTCAGCCAGTCCCTCCCGACACAGCATCTCAGAGTGGAGGATGCAGAGTATCGCCAGGGACTCCGACGAAGGCTCAGAAGAGGAGTTCTTTGATGCACATGGTAGGCAGGCCACCCATACAGCCGGTGGGCTCTCCCTGGGTCAGGTGGGAAGAATTGCTAAAGGGTGTGAAGCACCTGTCTATACCATTCCTGTTATCTGTCCCCACGCTATGACAGCAGACAGCCCGGGGCTTGGGGGTAGAGTACAGCGAATGACACTGGGAAGCCATCTCTTGAGTCAGGACTCAAAGCCTGGAAGGAGGGTGCCATTCTCTTGACACACAGTTCTACTGAAGCATTTCCCAGATAAATTTATCTCCATAAGAAGTATGACTTAGTCCTCAATTTTTGTGCTTGGTTTATTGTTTGTTATTGCTTTACTTCATTAAATGCAAATTAATATGCATCTAATGTAGACACTTTAGAAAAAGCAATAAAGAGAAACTAGATGAACTGCCTATTTCCCACTAATCGAAAAATACACACAGTGGCACACAGCCAATTGCTCACCTGTGCTGGAAGATGCGAGCACCGCCTCACTCACATGGGACCACAAATTAGCTCTCAGAGAAGTCGGAGGAGCCAGCAGGCAGGCCCAGTAACAACACCGGGCCTTGGTGCATGCTGGCAGCACAGCCAGCCCCAGGGCATGCGAAGGGTAGAAGCTTAGAATGATGGGAACAGGCCACAGCTGAACAGCAAGCTTCTGTCATTCTGCCATCTCTTGGAGGGGCATAGAAGCTGCCCGTGGCATCTTAATTAACTGGGTAGACAGACTGACAGTGAGAAAACTTGGGGAATCAGTATTCAACAACAACAAAATGAGGTTGGTTGACTTGTCCTGGAATTAAGCAACTCAGAAACAGGTGGCAGGAGATCCTGAGCCATCCGCTGCACTTGAAGGAACGGAGAAGGGTGTCTTTGGTGCCCCACCCATCTTAGCTGGCACTTTGTCCTTGAAAGAGGCAATACATACCTGTCATTTTGCTACTGCTATACATCTTAATGTACATGCCTGACATTGGGGGGTATCTGATGTGCGGCCCCCAGGTTGAGAAGCACTGCTGTAGGGAAAAGGCACGGCTACCACAGCGGCAGGGTTCTCAGATCTTGCCCGGGAGCCTGTCCTCAGCAAAGCGAGGACAGCTGGGGCCCTGGGTGTAGTTCTAGAGGAGCAGAAATGGGAGTCCAATCCTGGGTGACGTACTCACAGTCATGTCCTCCCTGAGCTGGGGTTTCTGAATCTCAAACCTCAGCTGTGGACAGATAAATGAGGGCTCTGGTAGATCCGTAAAGGGAAGGGAGTAGCACCCTTCCCTGCGGTGCTCTGAGGCACGGCCTCAAAAGCACAGTGCCGTGAGAACGAGGCTAGCCGCGGAGAACACACAGTGTGAGACTGTCACCGAGACTGTCCCAGACAGGCTGAGGCCCGGAGGAGAACAGATTATGCGGTGAGGCCTGACTGCTTAGGATTGAGTACGGGTTTATATTCAGGGTGTAACGAGAACATTCTGGAATTAGATAGTGGTGGTCTCTGCAGCATCGTGAGTATACTAAGTGGGACGGAAGGCTAGTTGGTCTGCAGCTGCCGTAGCCTGCTGAGACGGGGAAGGATGAGGCACACCGGGCGTGTGGGCTCCAGGAGCACCCAAGTCCTCCTTCCTCCCCAGAGAACCTGTACTACACAGAGGAAAAACAAGCCAAGGACATGACCAAGTGGAACTCCAATGACCTCATGGACAAAATGGAGACCCCGGAGTCTGAGGACTCACAAGGTATCCAGCCTTGGGGAGGAGGGTGCGGCTCACCTCTGTCCTACCCAATCCCCACACAATGGTGGGATGCAGGGACTGGAAGCATCCCCGAGTGCCTGCTGCGCCAGCAGTTACAGTGTGGCCTCTGTGTTGCAGATGGAATCTACCAGCAGAGTGGCTCTGAGTTCAGGGTAGCCTCCAGTGTGGAGCAGCTGAACATCATTGAGGTGAGTATCTACACTGAGACCAAGGCTGTGGGCAGGGGCTGCTGCAGGCTCCAGAGGCAGAGCTCTCCAGAGCCTCGTATCCACAGAGAGCCCGGGGGTCCCTTTCCCTGCCACCTTTCAATGGGGACACCAGCCAGCCCTGTCTTTATGATGTTCCTGAGAACCAGGGACAGCAGACAGCCCCCAAGGAAAACCTTATCCAAGTTCCACCTTTGGGAAAAATAAAATGAGAACCTTGTAAATTCCAGAAAAAAACTAAGACCTCCAAGTTCCTATACATTCTGTGGCACAAGAAGACAAAACCAAAGAAGGAAAGGTACCAAGAGCCGCCTAGGCAGAAGTGAGGCGGCTGCGGCCCAGGGCTGCTTCCAGCCAGGCAGAACTCAGTGTGTCCAATAAAGTTGTCTTTGTAGAGCCTGTGTCCGCTTCGGGGGTTCTTTGCTGGAGCTCACACCCCTCCCACCTGCAGGCCGTCAGAGCTGTTTGCACTGGGGCGGGAGCCAGGCTGGGCCACAGTTGTGTCGTGCTATGGTCAAACGCACTGCCCTGCTCTGTCTCAGGCTGCCCAAGGTGGAGATAGCACCTCTGCGGGAGCTCTGCCCCCTCCTGGAGGGCCTGGGAGAGGCGGGCACACCTCTCCCCCTCCTGAGGTCTGCTCTGAGGTCTGAGGTGGAGGTGTGCTTTTCTAGAAAGGGTGAGGGGATGGTTGTCAGTTGCTGCTTGCTGTCAGACAAAGCAAGCAGAGGCCCTCCCGACTCAGCGCACACAGCTCTGACTGTCCTCCAGGAGAGGGGCAGAGCCCGAGGCTCAGGGTCTGCCCTGGGGTGTGCGGTTAGAGAGCCCAGCACTACTTCTGGGGCACTGCCATCCCGAGTCAGACCCTTCTGCCCACACTATTAACCCCCAAACTGGAACCTTGCTTCATGAAAGGGTGGCTGGGTAGAAGCAGCCTGGGGTTGCCCTAGCCCTCCATCCTGCTGGCTTTACCACTCTTGTGAGCTCAGCTCCCGCTGGAGTTCAGGGCAGGGGGAGCTGCCATCTCTGGCTGAGTGGAAGGGAGTGGGAGGAACGCTGTGTTTCTGGGCCTGTGGTCATCTCTGAAAGGCTAACCAGTGAGGGGCCGAGCCGGGTTAGTGCACGAAGGGCAGTGCCAGGAGACGAGGTGGCTTTTATAGACATTCTTCCATAGCCTTCTGCCCACTGTAGTGGAGAAGCCCCAATACTCGATCGTGTTGGGAGTGGTCGCCATTCCCTGTGCCCAGGCCACCCTGTGGTGGGTGGTCCCTGCATGTGTAGTTGTTCCTTCCCCAGCCCCGGGAAGAGAGCACGCCCGAGATGGGTATCACCAGGGACGAGTGGAGGCCCTCAGAGCAAGACAACTTCCCTAGCCCTGACCTAATGACCCCTATGACTCCAGACCAGCATTGCCTGGCTGCTTGAGTCATTCCCGACCTACACCTAAAAGCAGACACTTGGCAGGCCTCCAGAGGCCCAGCAGCTCAGACAGAAGCTGCTGCCTGAGACCCTGAAGGTAGAACTGGTCATTTCTCCAGAAGATGGCCTTCCTTGGGTCTGCTGTGACCCTGGTTGGGCCACATCACTGCATCTCCAGTTTCCGGTCCTTGCAGGGGGTCCAAGGGAAGGGCTGAGGCAGTGAACCCCAGACCCTATAACCAGATAACCAAACCCCAGGTCTCTCAGGCTAGGAATATAGCTCAGGGGTAAGAATGCCTGCCCACCACATGTGTGAGTTCCGAAGTTCAATTCCTAGCAGTACAAAAGGAAAAAAAAAAGCACTTGGGCACCTGGGGCCTGGAGAGGACTTCATGCCCACCACTGCCCATGCAGGATGAGGTGAGCCAGCCACTAGCCGCGCCACCCTCCAAGATTCACGTGCTGCTGCTGGTGCTGCATGGAGGCACCATCCTGGACACGGGAGCGGGGGACCCCAGCTCCAAGCAGGGGGACACCAATACTATCACCAACGTGTTCGACACCGTCATGCGCGTGCACTACCCCAGTGCCCTAGGCCACCTAGCCATCCGCCTGGTGCCCTGCCCACCCATCTGTGCCGATGCCTTCGCCCTCGTCTCCAAGTGAGTGGCACGCGCTTTGCCAACACCCACCATGCCCCACAGGAAGAAGCAGCAACACACCGTCCCCCACCTCTGGCCCTGAGTATTGCATGGCTCCCCCGTGTCAGGTCCTTTATCCAGGGTGTCCTTTCCCACCACCTCAGTCTGAGGGCAGCAGAGCCCATGCGGACAAGATAAGGTCAGATCCTAGGAGGGCAGACCCCAGCTGAGTCCGCAGTTGAATGCTATAGAGTGGAGATGCTGGCCTGCCTTGGGACATGAGTCTACTCAGTGGCCCTGGCACTTGGAACCTGCTCTAGGCCTCCCTTAGGAGAGTCTCCATGCGTTCTTTGGGGCAGGCAGCAGCTGTGTTTAGCCTGCTTCCTAGATCAGGGGAAGGCCATTGGGTCAAGCTGAGTTACTTGCCTTCTGCTGACCCAGCCCCTCCCCCCACCAGCCTCAGTCCCTATGGCCATGATGAGGGCTGTCTGTCTAGCAGCCAGGACCACATCCCCCTGGCTGCCCTGCCCCTGCTGGCCACTTCCTCACCCCAGTACCAGGAGGCAGTTGCTACAGTGATTCAGCGGGCCAACCTGGCCTACGGAGACTTCATCAAGTCCCAGGAAGGTGTGACCTTCAACGGACAGGTGAGTGGCGTCAGGGGTTAGGGAAAGACCTTTCAGGGTGGGCTGCACAGAGGACCAGGTCGTGGGGGGCAAGGTGGGTGCTTTTCCTAATTAGCGGCCTGACAAGCAGGGTGGGGACTCAGACTCCTGCCTTGCTTGCCTACAGGTCTGCCTGATTGGAGACTGTGTTGGGGGCATCCTGGCGTTTGATGCCTTATGCTACAGTGGCCAGCCAGTGTCTGAGAGTCAAAGCAGTAGCCGCCGGGGCAGTGTGGTCAGCATGCAGGTACCTGAGCGGGGGCAGGGGGTGGGGCACCCTTTGGTCCCAAACCTCCACTCAGGCCAGCTGTCTCTCGTATTCCATGGGGAATATTACTGGCTGCCTTTATTGATGCGGGCCACCAAACCATCAGCTGACCTGCCCTGTGTCCCACAAGCAGTGTGCCCAGCCAAAACCCCAAGGAACTGACTCAGACACCACAGTCCTTGCCCTCTCTATTGTGTTATTCAACAATGTCCAAAGCCCATGAGGCCCAGCAGGAGTTCCCCTCTGGAGCAGGAGATGAGAGGGCTAGGAGAGACATGGCCAGCGTATGCGCTGGGTCTCAGGCTAAATCCAAAAAAGTGCCCAAAGCAGGTCAGCCGCAGCTCGAAAGAGCTGAAAGTGTCCCTCAGCATCCCCCAGGAGACAAGTGGGAAGGACACAGGTTGCTGGTGTGGGTGACCACATGTGGCAGTGTGAAGCTTGGGGTCTGGAGAACCACTGCAGTGTGTCCACTAGAGCGCATGGCCTCACACACTAGGCTCTGCACTGCGTGGCTCCTCTGGACCTAGGAGGTGAGATGGACACGCCCTGTTCCCCTTTGTCTGACCCTGATGTCTTCTGCTGTAGAGCGGCCACCACCTGGGAGAGAGCACTGTGTGCCAAGCCAGTCCTGGACTGAAGGCTGCTAGGACTTAGCCAGTAGTCTGAGGGGCAGTGGGAGACAAGACTTTCCCCTCTAGTTGGGTGAGAAGCCTGCAGCTGGGCAGTGGCCAGCAGGGCCTGCAGTCAGAGCACAGAAGAAGGGCCTAGGCCAGGGACCACCTGGCAGTGAGCCTCCGTGGGCCATTCCAGGACGCTGACCTGCTGTCCCCGGGCACCCTGGCGAATGCAGCACACTGCTCCGGTGGCAGTGGCGGTGGCGGCGGCGGAGGCTCCAGCCTGGAGAGCAGTCGGCACCTGAGTCGCAGCAACATTGACATCCCCCGAAGCAACGGCACCGAGGACTCCAGAAGGCAGCTGCCCCGCAAAAGGAGTGACTCGTCCACCTATGAGCTGGACACCATCCAGCAGCACCAGGCCTTCCTATCCAGGTAGGGCTGGCTGTACCACTAGGGGAGAGAGGCCTGGCATGAGGGACCGGGGCACTCCATTGACAGTCATATGCCAATTGCACGCATTGCATTCTGGGCATTCCTATCTGGAGGGCTTCCAGTTTACTGGGTACTGTGGTCCTCTATACAACAAGGGCTATCCTCGGCTACTAGAAACACATTGTCCTGAGGGTGGGGGCAAGGTGGAGTGGAGCAGCGTGATCTCTGAACAGCTATGACAAAGGCGGTGGGCTCCCCTGGAGAGTCTGTGATAGGCTGTCATTAGGATTGTCCTAGTAGGGGCTGGGTAGCCCTGCACTCAGGACAGTACAGGGCTTAGTCCCTAAGCGACCCCTATGAAACTGACCCTGGGTAACCTGCACGTCTCCCCTCTGCAGCCTCCACGCCAGCGTGCTGAGGAATGAGCCCAGCTCCCGCCGTTCAAGCAGTTCCACGATGCTAGACGGTGCCGGGGCCCTGGGCAAGTTTGACTTCGAGATCGCCGACCTCTTCCTCTTCGGGTGCCCACTAGGGCTAGTCCTAGCCTTGAGGAAAACGGTCATCCCCTCCCTGGACGGTGAGAGGCCTGCAGGGATGGGACAGGCTACATGAGCTGGACAGGGACCTCCGTGGATCAGTCACAAGGCCATGGCCACGTCCCAGCCCTTTCAACATCTCTACCCACCAAAGGCACTGTCTGTCCTTCCCTCAGCCACCTACCCGTCCCCTGGAACCTGCTGCTTCATATTTCTCCCTCTAAGGTCCCTGAAGCAGTGGGGATGCACAGCAGGGTCAGGGAGGTCAGATAAAACAGACACAGTCTCTGGTATGGGGTCCACTTACAGGGACAGACGTGGCCATAGTGCCTCATGGTCCCCGGCAATGAGAGGTGGGGCAGTGTCCTAGCATCCCAGCAATCCCTGATCTGTGCCAGTATTAACCAGCATAGCCCCAGAGGTGCACATGATCCCCACAGTGGCTGTTATATCCCCAGTGTCAGGAAACAAACAGGCTCAGAGAGGCTCAGACAGGCCAAGAGCAGGTGAACTATGGGGCCAGATTAAAATGAAGGCCCTACATTCAGTGCCCCACCGATGCCTCTGCTCCTTATTGTCTACACGGTAGCAATGGCAGCTCTGCTGCTGAGGGGACTCCACAACTGAGTGTTCTCCCAGGGAGCAGGACAGGTCCATCTGCCTTGCTCAGAAAAGCCTCACAGCTTCCCATGTACATGCAGAGGACATTCTGTGGTGTCCCCCGTCACCCCAAGGAAGAATTAGGTGGGATTACGCATCCTGTTGTGAAAAGGCTAAGTTCAGAGAGCATGGTGTGTATCCTGTGGGTGTGGATTAGAAGGCGTGCCTGCTTCCCAGGGAAGGCACCTGCTTGATACAGTGCCAGACCGCAGCCTAGGAGTGGGCTAGCACTGCTGGGGTGGCCAACCTGGGCGAGCCTATGCTACCTAGCTGAAGATGCACACAGAGCCTCACGGGATCCTGGGCTGGAAGGAGTCCCCCATCCTGCTCTCCAACACCCCCCCCAGTGCCAAACTGGGGTTCCTACCAGTGTGACTATCATCTTTCCAACTACAAAGAAAGATTGGAATTGGGCACAGCGGCACATATTTGGGAAGACCTCAATACAAGCAAGGGCTACATAGTGAGACCCTGCCTCACAAAACCTATTAATAAAGGAAAAATGATCCATACAGACCCAAAATTGATAAAACCACAAGGCAAAGGCGGCCTGCGCCCCCAGGCCCCCCGCCCACTACCCAAAGTCTTCTCTCTTTGTGTCCCCCCCACTCCCAGTTTTCCAGCTGCGGCCAGCGTGTCAGCAAGTGTACAACCTCTTCCACCCCGCGGACCCCTCAGCCTCCCGCCTGGAGCCACTGCTGGAGCGGCGTTTCCACAGCCTGCCACCCTTCAGCATCCCTCGGTACCAGCGCTACCCGCTGGGGGACGGCTGCTCCACACTGCTGGGTGAGGCTTCCAGGAAGGCGGGCGTTGAGTTCTAAGTGGGGGATAAATAACTGCTATCTATGCTGTGGCCCCCGACATACAGTGGGTCTCTTCTCAAAGGGAAGCCGAGGCAGGTAGACACCTGTCCCCAGTGCACATCTGCAAATAAAGAGCGAGGCGCAGATATAGCCATGCTCCCCATCCCTGGGGGGCGAGAGCCGCCTGAGGGCTCCCCAGCAACGGCCATGGTCATGCTTCCTCCCCTACTGCCCAGGGCCTCCAACCTAACAGGGAAGAACCTGAGGCCCTTCTGCAAGCTGGGGACCTTGTAGCCGGGGTTCACTGTGGTAGGCAGCTGCCCAGAGATGGCTGGGAGTATGGGAGGGGCTGCCCTCAGAACGGCCCACCCCCTGCTGCAGTGTGTATCCCCAGCATCTTGTTGTCGCGCGTCCTGGTCCTCAAGGAGCCTTGTTTGTGTCAGCACATGTGTAGATGGCCCACTTGAGTGTCTGTTCTTGTCCTCTGCTCTCTTCCCGTCTGCCTCCAGTCGAGACCGTGCAGAGAAACCCAGAGCTGGTCCTGGAGGGCGGCCCCCTGGCCCCCCTCCCCCACGGGGACAGCTTCCTGGAGACCAGTATCCCCGTTCCTGCGCTCACCTGGCAGGATGGGCCCCGCCAGAGCCTGGGCTGTTCTGAGTGTGTGTACCCCCCACTCCTAGTGACTGATGTCTGCTTGGCTGCCACCCCTTGGCCCTCTACCCGCCTCATGCCCTCTCTGGCCACTCAGTCTGTGGGACTCTAGTAGCAAGGACATGGCCATGGGAAGTTAGTCTTGTTGACTCCGTTCTGTAAATGATGATCCAGAAGCCGAGGCACCCCTCATGCACAGTTCGTCACGGCTTCCCAGAGATGGACAGAGGCTGTCCCCCTGTCAGACAGCATGTGACTTTCCAAGGCTGCCCTTTGACCTTCCTGAGGCTGTAGGGAACAGACATAGGGTGGGGTGAGGCCTCAGACAGCCACCTCTCACCCTGCAGCTAGGAAAATACCTTGGTGCTAGCAAGGAGTTGGGGCCTCTGGGTCTTAGTCCTGAGAATGTGCAGGCCTGATATGTCATCCAGGCTGGTTCCTCCAGCTGACCCCTGTTCTGTCCTGCCTGCCACCTGGACCTTCAGCACCTGCCTCTGTCCTCAGATGCCACCAGGGGCTGGCTAGAGCCTATGTGTGAGGGCCACTCTGGGGTTGGCATCCCTGGAAAGCTGCCCAAGGCCCCCTGCCCAAGGCCATGCTCATATTCTGTGGGCTACTCCAGGATGGTCCAGGACAGCATCTATGTAGCCAAACCTGGGGAAGAAGTGGCCAAGGAGGGCAGGAGCCCATGCCTTACCTCCCTACCCCATGTCTGTGTCTGTTTGTCCACCCTTCTCTGCCCAGCCCTCCCCTCCCTGCCTCAGCTCAGGCCCTTCGCTCTCAAGGCCCTAAACCAGCTGCACCCTGGTGCACGCTGGACCCAGCAAGCCGGCCTCTCCCATTGCTGGGAGACCTAGGGTCAGGCCTTCTCTTACCTGGACCTCTACCCCTTTCTCCCCACAGCGGATGTGCTTCAGACCCACAACACAGTCTTCCAAGAGCATGCAGCCCCCTCATCACCTGGCACCGCCCCTGCTGGCCGTGGCTTCCGCAGAGCCAGTGAGATCAGCATCGCCAGTCAGGTGTCCGGCATGGCCGAGAGCTACACAGCATCCAGCATCGCCCAGAGTGAGTGGTGTCCCCGGTGCTTCTGCCGCAGATATTTCAGCTGAGGACCCTGGGAAGAGGATGATAGTGGTGTCTATCTGGCAGGAAGTGGGTCCCCACCCTGCAGGGCCAGGGGACTTCCACTACAGTGGCTGATCAGCAGTGCTGGTCTGTGCTGACCTCACTGGGAGGGTAGAGATGAGGCTCTGCCGGTGAGCAGCTGGGTCAAGGCTGAGACTCCAGCTGTCTTAAGGGGCTTCCTTTGATGGGTCCTGGCTCTACCCTAATATCCTCCCTGGTCTGCTCCCACCATAGGAGCCCTGGGTGTGTGCATGTGTGTGTCTGAACCATTCCCCTTATTCTTGCTCCTCAGAGGGTCCCTCGTCGCTCAACCACACCCCCAGCATCAGGCGCCTATCCTTGCTCGCCCTGCCCCCCCCATCCCCTACCACCCAGGGTCCCCGTGCCAGGGCAAGGCAGGTGAGCCCCAACCTGGAGAGGGCCCCCTGCCTCCCTGACTTGGACATCGGAGAAGGTACCCCCTCCACCGCACTCCACTCTAACACCGCTGCTAGGCTCTGTTCATTAGCTCACTGCTAAGCCCTGCCTGCCACCTCCTGCTGAGGCTGAGGCTGACCGGAGACACAGCCTTGGGTGAGAGGAGAGAGCAGGCCTGCCTAGGGTGCTGTCTCACAGGCCACGGGCAGAACTCAGGGGGGCTAAGGCCGTGAAGCAGGCACCAGGCATGGCTGTCCCACGCTCTGTCTCCCTCGAGAGAGGACAGAGTCCCTCTGTCGTGAAGGCTCTAGGCCTCCCTAAGGCACGGGAAAGGGGCAGCAGGCCTTACCTGGAGAGTCTAGAATTGTCAAACCGAGGTGCCTCGAGCCTCGGGAGCAGGAAGATTAGAGAGAGGCTGGACAGGGTCTAGGGTAGCGGCCCCCCTTGATCATCACCCACACAGGGTCAGCTCATCCAGAAACCCTCACGCCCCTCAGCACCGCCACAGGGCTGCGCATCCCCCACTGCAGGCTGCCTGTGGGCAGCTTCTACACTTACCGCTTGCCTGTAACCAGCCTGGGAGAAAGCCTGCTTTGACTGCACCCGGGGGAGGGGGAGGGCTAGTCTGAGAGGAACAGGCCTGCGTGCCAGGTGACCCCCTAGGGTCTCCGTCTGTCCGGGAGCCCCGCAGGGCAATCACAACCCTTCCTCCTGGCAGTTGCTGCCAAGTGGTGGGGCCAGAAGCGGATTGACTACGCCCTGTACTGCCCGGACGCCCTCACAGCCTTCCCCACGGTGGCCCTGCCCCACCTCTTCCACGCCAGCTACTGGGAGTCAACCGATGTGGTCTCCTTTCTGCTGAGACAGGTACCCACTGCCCAGGTACAACTGGGCCTCGCAGGAGGTCCCGAGATAGCGCAAGGGCTCCTCCCTGTCCCATCAGGCCAGGCGCCTGGCACCCAGGGCATGCTGCTCGAGTAGGACCGTGGAGCCGGCTGCAGTAAGGACAGGCAGGCAAGACTAGAGGGTTTGATCATCCTGCGGACCCTGCCAGGTGCTCACTGCCAGCCCTGGGGACGGCTGGTCCTTTTCCCGAGCAGCCGCTCAGGTCTGAGCCTGCCCCATGGCCTGCCTCTGTCCCGCAGGTCATGCGGCACGACAGCTCGAGCATCCTAGAGCTGGACGGCAAGGAGGTGTCCGTGTTCACGCCTTCGCAGCCCAGGGAGAAGTGGCAGCGCAAGAGGACCCACGTGAAGCTGCGGGTGAGGCTCCTCTGGGTGCTCAGGCCCACGGCTAGCATCCCGTGGAGTCCCGTGCCATCCGAAGCTGTGTCCCACCGCCGAGCTGTCTCATCTGATCAGTGAGGGGTGAGGCGGGAGCTGGGAGGGGAGAGAGGACAGTAAGGCTGGCTCCCCCTCTGCCTGGCCTGGTTGTTGGCTGGACCACAGCATGGGCTCAACCCCCAGACCCATCACAGAGGTATTAGGTGAGCTCAGAAGACCCCACCGCTCTCCATTCCTCTCCTTCCCTCCCCTCCTCCAGAACGTGGCAGCCAACCACCGGATCAATGACGCAGTTGCCAATGAGGATGGCCCACAGGTTGTGACAGGCCGGTTCATGTATGGGCCCTTGGACATGGTCACCCTGACTGGGGAAAAGGTAAGGATGTGGCCACCTGAGGTGCGACCTCCATTTCCCCTGGCCCCAGGGGTGAGGACTGAGGCCAGGCCATGGCCTGTCTGTAAGCAGCTTCCCTGGGCTTCAGGTGGACGTGCACATCATGACGCAACCACCTTCAGGTGAGTGGCTGTACCTAGACACTCTAGTGACCAACAGCAGCGGGCGCGTCTCCTACACCATTCCAGAAACACACCGCCTGGGGGTGGGCGTCTACCCCATCAAGATGGTGGTCAGGTATGTGCCTCTGGGGGGGCCCATGCAGAGCAGGGCCAGCCTCCTGGGTGTAGAAGGGGGCAAGGGTGGGAGGGAGGGAGGGAGGGAGGGGGGAGGGAGGGAGGGAGAGGTGGATGCTCTGGCTGGTTCTGACGAGCTATCCTTGACAACCAGGGGAGACCACACATTTGCCGACAGCTACATCACCGTGCTCCCCAAGGGCACAGAGTTCGTGGTCTTCAGTATCGACGGCTCCTTTGCCGCCAGTGTGTCCATCATGGGCAGCGACCCCAAGGTGCGCGCCGGGGCTGTGGACGTGGTGCGGTGAGTGTGGCGGTCAGAAGGTGGGTGGGACCCGGTGCCACCACTGACTGGTGTGCCCTTGAGCAAGCTGTTGCCATGCCCGCTGTCAGGCCAGTTCCGAGGATGCCCCCTTTGAGGGGACCTAGGATCACACCCCCCCCCCCCGCAAGCTCAGTGCCAGCGAGGCTTTGACATTGCTGTTCACCCTCAGTGCTGCTGGCTAGGATATACCCTGTGTGCAGTGCTAGGCACTGAACCCGGGGCCTCACTCACACAAGGCGGTATTCTACTCTTCGAGACGGGGTCTCGCCAGATTGCCCCAGGCTGCCTTGAACTTGCCATCCTCCTGCCTCGGCCTCAGGAACATCTGGGGATGACAATCGGGGCAGCCGGGCACCGCAAGGCTCAGCATTTTTCAGTGGCTCAAATGAGCTCTAGCTGGGCAGGAAAGGGAGGCTGGAGGAGAGAGAAGGGGAGGGGGGAGGGTGGGGAGGAGGAGGAAGAGGAGGAGGAGGGAGAGGAGAAAGAGGAGAGCAGCCACGGGACACCACGCCTGCCCCTTGCCTCCACAGACACTGGCAGGACCTGGGCTACCTCATCATCTATGTGACCGGCCGGCCCGACATGCAAAAGCAGCGGGTGGTAGCATGGCTGGCTCAGCACAATTTCCCTCACGGTGTGGTGTCCTTCTGTGATGGCCTGGTGCATGACCCACTGCGCCATAAGGCTAACTTTCTGAAGCTGCTCATCTCTGAGGTGGGGCTTGGGAGGACTGGGTAAGGAGGGGAGGGCCGGAAGGCCCAGCCCGTGCCCATGGTCGTCTTCGTCCACAGCTGCACCTGCGCGCGCATGCGGCCTACGGCTCCACGAAGGATGTGGCGGTCTATAACTCCATCAGCCTCTCTCCCATGCACATCTACATCGTGGGCCGACCCACCAAGAAGCTACAGCAGCAGTGCCAGGTAATGGGGTTCAGTGAAGGGCACACGTTCCTTGGGGAACCCCAGGACACTTAACAGCCTGCCCCTGTCACTCCTCTGCAGTTCATCACGGATGGCTACGCGGCCCACCTGGCCCAGCTCAAGTACAATCACCGGGCTCGCCCAGCCCGGAACACGGCCACGCGCATGGCTTTGCGCAAGGGCAGCTTCGGCCTACCTGGCCAGAGTGACTTCCTGCGCTCCCGGAATCACCTGCTCCGCACCATCTCGGCCCAGCCCAGTGGGCCCAGCCATCGGCACGATCGGACCCAGACCCAGATGGACAGCGAGCAGCGGGGCCAGCGCAGCATGAGCATGGCGGCCAGCTGCTGGGGCCGGGCCATGGCAGGCCGGCTTGAACCAGGGGCAGCCACGGGACCCAAGTAGGACACTCTCAGGAGGCGCTGTGGTCTCCATGGTGCTAGGCCAGGGCACCGGCCCTCCTGGGAGGCCTGGCCTGGGCAGCACACGTTGGTGGCTGGGGACACGCACAGACATGGCCTGAGAGCGACCCAGGGCCCCTTGGAAGACATGGCCATGCCAACACAGCCCTCCCAGCCTTGCCTGATGCCCTAGGCTCTGAGGAGCCCAGCTGGTCATGGGACCTGGCAGGACGTCCAGCCCATGATGGGAGAGGAGCCAGGATCGGTAGGCCACCTAGCCCAGTCTGGGAGGCATTCCTGGGCATCTTGCTCCGTGTTGATCTCTCAGCCTCCTGGTGCCAGTCGTGGGTCTTGGCCCTGCCTGCCACCTCCCTGTCCACTGGCGCCCCTTCCTATTTGGTAGTGGCTCCAATGGGGTCCAGCCCGCTTCTTGTTGACTCCAGTTCTCAACTGTCCAACCTCACTGGTTTTGCACTAGTTTTTGAGAGTGGAGACCTGTTACCATCTCCTGGCCCTAGACATGTTGACATGCATGAAAATCCAGTCTCTGCTGACCCAGGCCAGGGCCTGTCACCACACAGAGTGGTCCAGTGTGGAAAACCTTCACGCAGGCAGGAGAGAAAGGCCATACATATCGTAATTTCTGCTGCCTGCCCGGTCTGTCGACACCACAGCGGCCCAGTGGCAGTCCCAGACTGCTACCCACCCATCCACCTGCCCCACCCAGAGCTCAGTGCAGTTCCGGAACTGATGTCACTGGCTCTTGGTAGCCCACCTTGGGCAGCTGGACCTGGAGAAGCCTGGCCTCCACCGTTGCTCCTCGCCTGTCCTGGGCTGGGGCCCTGTGCCACGGCTGCTGCCCACCATGTTTCTACGCCTTTCTACTTCTCCATCTGGTTTCTATAAGGTTTTGTTTTGTTTTGTTTTTTAAAAACAGGCAATCCTCGGCTGCTTCCTTTTCTTAACTCAGTGTCAGCGCAGCCTGCTACATTAGGAACACCCAGCACTGTGACAGGGCCCTACTAAGTCTGGCCTGTGGGCCCTGCACCTGGCCCACGATTCCACTGACTTCCTACTCTGGGGCGGGTGGGGCTCTTAGGTTTTCTTAACGCCGTTTCGTTTAATGTCGACTCCAGGAAGCCACAGCTCACTCTCTAGCCTATGGGCACACAGCCATCTTATTGCTCCCCAAATACGGAAGGGTGACCTACACACTGGGTCTGAGCCCCCGCCTTCCTCACAGCACTGACCACACCTCTCCTGCACCTTCCCTGCGTTGGCTGAGCCCATGGAGCTCGGGCCCACGGTCCAGCGATGGGGCTCTGTGCCTGAGTCGCTGCCAGGCTGGACTCGGACGCAGAGCCGCGTGGCTGGGCCCAACAGGGGTACAGGAGGCACTGACTTTGCTGTGTAGCTATGTACAGCACAGGCGCGTGGGACTCCTGCCACGGCGAGCCTACACGGGAAGAAAGCTATTTATTTTGTGCAGAGGGGGAAAAAAATGTCTGGAGGGGTGAGACTTTCAGGGTCTTCTCATAAGGTGTAGCTTTGTGTTGTTTCCAGCGTTCTGTATAAAGCAGTGATTATTTTATGGACCAAGATTCCATGGAACTGTCACAGTAAAAGTGCAATATTTGTCCCACCACTCCCCACTGGGGGCCCCACAGGAAGCTGCTGGCCCGACAATCACTGCCCCACCGGGGGCCCCGGGGGTCAGGGCCTCCTCCCTCAGCCCCACCCGTCCTGCTTCAGCCTAGGTGACCAGCCATTGTGAGAAGCTCAAGCCACCTGCAGTAAGGCAGGAGAGGCCTGGGGCCGGCAGGCTTGGTCTCTCCCCTGGGCAGCCCCTGTGGCTCTAAATGCCCATGCCTGCCCAGCTGTCAGCCATGCCAAGGACAACAGCAATAGTCCCCTGGGCCGTCCCAGGGCCCTCAGCCATAGATGGTGAGACGGGCAGCCTCCCTCCAAAACCTCACTCAAGTCTGCTTTTTGTCTCCCTTAAGATTCCCTTTGGCTTGTTCTCTTGAGGAAGCCCCACTTCTACAGAAAGTAAGAGAGGAAGGTCAAAGTCCTTTAAAAATACCAAAAAAATGTTTACAGTGTCAGGTGCTGAGCTGCAGGGCTCAGGCCCGGCCATTCGTAACCAAAGGGTGAGGCAGACCTTGCTGACTGCCCCCACCCCAGGCCTGTTAGAATAGAAGCCTTAGTCAGTCCCTCCCATCCCCAGTCCCCAGGACTGAGCCTCGATGCCACCCATCACCAACCACCTGCCTTCTCTTTGATTTCTAAAGAAGGATTCTGCAAAGTTCCCCATCCCTTTTCCCGGCTCTGTGGGAGCCACCACCCTCCCGTTTCACCTTCACATCTCAGACCCCCATCTGTCCCTGTACTGTCTTGTTTCTCCGGATCGTTGTGTGAACTGTCCTGACCCCACCCCATGCTGTCTGGCCTGAGTGTGCTCTCTGTATACCGTGTCACAGTCTGTTACACCAATTAAAGAAGCAGGAGGCTTCCTTCTTGTCTCATTACTGTGGCAGCGGCACCCATGGGTCTCCTGGTGTGTGTGTGTGTGTGTGTGTGTGTGTGTGTGTGTGTAGGGGGTGGGGATGGGGGATGACCATCATGGTTCCAACAGTATGTGACACCATCACAGAAAGTGACACATGCTAGCCACAGGAACGTGAGCCTGACAGCCCTTCCCACGCACGTGCACGGACCTGGTGAGGTAGGTCTCCTGGCCTCTCCTCCCCAGCGGATACAGCCAATAAGCCAGAGCTGGACTCCTACCTGACCAGGCTCCTGTCTGTCATGATGTATGGGACAGGACACAGCCTGATGAGCTCAACCTAAGGACCAAGACTGAACTTGGACTCGGCAGGGGCAGGGCAGGGCGGGACCAGGTGGGATCAATTAAAGAGTAACACCAGGACACAAGCCAGCTTTCCCCAGAGATGAGCACCTCTCTCTCCAGAAGTCAAATGGTAACAGTCCCACTCCTCAGCACAAAATGCAACATGACAGGAACTCTGTGACCAAGATCATTTAATAGTGACACTCCGCTGTCCAATTCGATGCTTAGGCCACCCACTGTACCCAAGAGGATGCTGGGCTGTAGTAAAGGCACCTGGACCCATCAGACTCCAAGCTCACAAACCTGGCGGCCGGGCCCTCAGGGAAGCAGGCCCGCTCGCATCTGGAAGGCCAGGCCATCCCCTCGGGTGGCTTGCTGAGGAAGGAAACAGGTTGGAAGTGTGAGAAACTTGCGTGTAGACACAATGTGGGCAGAGCACGGGCAGAGTGGCACCACCAACCTTGTTGATCTCTCTGTGTCGTTCTTTGGTTACGATTTCCTCTAAGACCTCACCGTCTCCCTTGATGAGCCTGGGGGTGGGGGGGTGGGTAGGAGGTCATCAGCTTAGCCCGAGAGTCTAGGACTCTCACGCCATAGCAACGGAAGCAGAACCACCCAAGGAAAGGTCTCGGGGCTCAAGTCCGGCTATGTTGAGAAGGGGATGCCTGGGCGCTCCTCCCAATCAATTACCAGTCTTGGGACAGAATGGAGACAGGCCAGGTAGGCTCTCCCTTGTCTGCCTGCACCATTAACCCAGACCAGCCATTTGAAAAGCATCGAGGCCCTTCTGGTCCTACAACTCCTCAAGAGGCACAGCAGGGGGTAACAGCTGGGACATCACATCTCAAGTGACTATTTCCCCCACACTTTGTTAGAAAAATGGTGACAACTCCCCACCGGAGCACATCCTGAACCGAGAACAGGGTTAGCTGGCTCTGTGCCTTCTGTACCACACCTTGTGCGTCCTGTCTCTGGGTCCACCACCTTTCGAATAACGCTCTGGCGAGCGTCCCACTCCTCCTTAGTCATGGGCTTCATGGCCTGGATGCGAGACTTCTGCTCATCCGTCAGGACTGGAAGGGAATGTGGAGGGCGTGTCAGACCTGGGGAGAGGACCCTCTCCCCACCTCATGCTGGCCCGCCATGGTACCTGGACCATCATTGTCCTCCCCAGCTGATCTGTGCCACTGATCCAGCGAGGGCCCGGGCAGAGCCTCACTCTGGTGCACCACTGCCTTCTCCTTGCCTCTCTTCTTCAACTTCTTCTTCCGTTTCTTCTTCTTCTTCTTCTTCCTCTTCTTCTCCTTGTGCTTCGCTCGCTTCTTCCGGCCATCACTGGAGGATGAGGATGAGGCGGAGCTAGAAGAACTGGAAGAGGAGGAGGAGGAGGAAGAGCTGGATCGCGATGTCCTCCGGGCCTTGTGCTTGCTTCTCTCTGTGATGCAGGGAGAAGGTCAGGCCTTTGTCCCCTGCTCTAGCGGTAGGGACCCTCCCAATGGGCTCACCAAGAGAACATCTGGAACCTTCTTTGGGGTTCTAGAAGTCACTATGTGCCTGGCAGAGTCCTGACCATGCTCAACCTCGAAGACCCAATGCATTAAAGGCATGAATAAGCACACCCTCCAGTCAACAGAACCTCCTTCACACCCTAGGGTTTCAGTGCCTCGCTCCCGGGGTTGGGTGATGCCAGCAGATGCCAGCCTCCCGCAGTGCAGGCGCCACACACCCCTCTTCCCTGTCCCCCGTGGTCCTCACCCTCAACAGCGGAGGCGCTGCCGGCCTTGTGGCCCTGGGATCTGGAGGCTGAACCGTTCTTCGAGGCGTCCTTGCTACTCCTCTTACTTCGCTTTTCCGACCCTCGCCGACCACTACGGGACCGGGACCGACTGCGACTTCTGGAGCGCTTGCGAGAGCCAACGTGAGCCATTAGCGAGGCGGGCTAGGGACCCGGAGGAAAGCGCTTACTTAGCCTGAGACTCCTCTTGAGCACGGAGGCGAATCCAAACGCTGCGCCAACGGGGCCCGATCCTCGATCCTCGGGGCCCCCAGTGCCCATTCCTGCCGGAGCGAGCCCCGGGGCTTAGCGATCCCCGCTCCTCCTCCGACTCCCGCGCCGCGGTCCCTTTAAGGGCCCGCCCCGCCCACACGCCTGCGCACTGGATTTGGTGGCCCAAGGAGGGAACTCCGCGGCTTTCCTCAGCTGCAACAGGGTCACCTGGGTCGCCGGAGACGGGTCCCGAGGCTACCGGTTCCCCACATCGACCATTAGCCCTCAGCAGGCCCTTCGTGGGAGGAAACGGCGGCGGGTCCGGCTCTTCCGGTCTGGGGCCGTCCCTGAAGATCATCCGGGTATACTTTGAGTCTATGATGTCTTTAGTTCCGGAACCCTGAGTTCCGCCTCTAGGGCGCCCACAAGCATGAGAGCGGATCCTCCGTGCACCTCCGCGTAGGTAGGGGACGATCGTGGCCCAGCGCCACCTGCGAGCCCGTGGGCTCTCTCTCTCTCTCTCACCCTCTCCCTCCCCCTCCCCCCTCTCTCTCCCCTAGCCTGCCAGTCTGTCCACTCCGCCAAACTGAGAGCTTTGCCTAGCTAAGAGGTCTGGTGTGTTCCCCCCATCACTCGGTAGTAGAGGTCGCAGACACAGATGCCCACCCAGAGCCGTGCATGGAGCATGACAGCCAGTTCAGCAATGAATCACCGGCCTGCCGGGTGTGCTGCGGAGACTCCTGCATCTTGCATTACTGCATCTTGCCATTTCCCCAGAGAAGCTGGAATTGGGAGACTTAGGACCGAGTCCCCAGGGTTACAAATATGTGACCCAAACAGTGTGCACAGCACCCCTCACCCAATCTCGGAACCACTAATCGCACACACTTAAATAATAGCACACAGAGGGGTGTTATAAAGTGCTTTATAAACATCAACTTGTTGGACTGTCACAACAACTGGGGCGCTAGCGAGTCCAGAGCCCCACAGCTGGACATGCAGAACACAGACTTGAACCCAGAAAGTCTGGATCCCCTCTCCCCAATCCTCCACTCTCCAGCACTGCTGATAGAGTAGTGAACTTCACTTAGTCCCTGGAGCCACTTTACCTGAGGTAGATGTCTGGTGAGAGCTCTCCCTCCCTTGCTGCCCAGCCCCATCTCTGAGCCACTGACTGAAGCAAATCTCCCTCCTCAGTCAGAGCTCCCTAGGAGTCATGTCTTTCCATGGCTTCTTCTCTTCCTGGGCCTGCTCCACTCCCAACCCTCAGTACTTCATCTCAAATAAGGCTGGCTACAGATCACCTGTCCAAAGAAAGACCCAGACGTCTGCGTGTCCTTTTGACCCAAGGAGTGGCATGCCTGCAGAGTTTATTTCTGCCCTCCCTGCCCACGATGGCAAGTTTTCTGTTGCCACAGCACCAACACCTCCCACCTCCGGGGGGAAACCAGGCTCAAGTCAACACACAGACATCCACCGTGGTCGGCTCCTCCCGGGTGAAGCCGTCACCGAAACCCTCATCGTCCACCAGCTCTGGCTTCTGGCAGCACATGGGACAGAGGCGATTTCGAACAGCAGATGCCCGCAGCCACACGACGAGGTTCCAGCGCTCTCCAGTACACAGGGGCCGAGCCCCGTGCAGCTGGCCGCCACGGTGCAGAATACCAGAGCCCACCACGTGCTCCACTTCCAGGGTCTCCTTCAGGGTTGTGGGTGCCTGCAGAGGCCGTGGTTCAGGTTGGGGCACTCACACCTGCCTGGGCCCCACCTGGTGTGCTCCACTCACCTGGAAGAGGCCCCCAAAGTACAGGGCACCCCCTGTGAAGTCCTTGCCCAGAGCCACATTGAGGGTGAGCTCAGCGTTATCGTAGTGACAGCCCAGCTCCAGGTCCTGGCCCAGTGCGTACTTGACCACAAAGGCACGGTGGCTGTCAAGGTGGCCCCCACCGCAGTCTGGGTACAGCAAGGCCATGAGCGGCAGCAGGAAGCGTTCCCGCAGCGGGGTCACCAGGGGGTCGTCCAGGCCTAGCTCATGCATCAGTACCTAGGAAGGATGCCCAGGGGCTTCACTCTGCATCCCCGTATCTTTGCCAAAGATGTTGCTAAGGGCAAAAGCTGTCTGCTTTCATGGTAGTCTTTGGGCTCAGAGAGGGGCAGGTAGCCTGTCCGCAGCACCTCAGAGGAGCCTCCCACATGAGATGCCCCGACTTCCTAGATTCACAGGGAAGGCCTCACCCACCCCGTGGTTGTTCATGGTGTTGGGCCTTCCCTTGGGCATGTCCGACTGCTCGAAATGCTCCAGCTCCTCCAGCAGGGTCTGGCAGAACTTGGCCGAGAACACTGGCACCCGATAGATGCGCTTCTCCTCTGAAGAAGGAGGGGCAGGTAGTGAACTCGGAGTGGCGACTCAATGCCCTCAGGAACCAGCCTGTCATCTTACGGACTGCAAGCCTGTTTCCTCTGGACAATGGGGACAGTGACTTACTGCCCTGATCCTAGCTAGATGGTCAATGAGTGAATGAATGAATGAGGGATGAATTAATGAGATGCCCTACTCCAGGCAGACTGGCCCCACTGTCTTCCCATTTCCTCCTATTTTTAGACTAGAAATGGGAGGTAAAGCACCAAGCCTTGCCTGGCTTTGCTGGCACACGCCTTTAATCCCAGCACTGGAGAGGCAGAGACAGGAGGATCTCTGGGAGTTCAAAGCCAGCTTGGTCTACAGATTGAGTTCCAGGCCAAGGCTACACACACACACACACACACACACACACTCCTTATCTGGAACCTCTTCCCTACAAACAAACAAACAAACAAACAAAACCCACCCAGCCTCCCATATCCAAGTATCTCAGGCTCCCCCGACCCCCACCCGGTGCCAGCTGGTGATGGCACCTTACCTGACACTGTCTCCAGACGCTGGAGAAGGCCCTCTAGATCTGCACCTGGGGACGCACTATATTCAGCTGCAGCCATAAACTCGGGGGCCAGAGCAGCATCCTGGGAGCAGAACATGGGGCAGCTGTGCAAATGTAGCCCCCACCAGAGCAGCCTCCGCCTCGGCCAGCCCCCAAGCTCCCAGGCCGGCCCCGTGTACCTGCAGTGAGCTGTAGACCTCAGGCCTCGCTGGGTGGTAGGAGCTGGCAATGAGAGCTTTCCTGACAGCCGATTCCTGTCCCAGCCTGCGGCGGCGCCCGACCTCCTGCTCAAGCTGGGCCCGCAAAGGCAGTTAGTCACCAACCAGAGTCTCTCACCTCCAACGCCATTGTACAAGTGAAGATACTGGGGCCCAGGAAGACCAAAGTGTAGCCTGGGCTGGAGGGCAAGTCTCCCTATACTTCTTGAACCTGCCACGGCCCACTGCAGGTGTCAAGGCCACCTAACAACTGAAATAGGGGTGATGGCCCCGTCTGTCCCACTCAGCGGTTGAGACAGGGATGCTGGAGGCAATTTAGTCTTTCTCGAACCTGGACCAGGATCTCCGAGTGGGAGTGAGTGGAAGCAGGAACAGGAAAAAAAAGAGGGCTAAGAAGTCTTTCAGGGTCGAGGACTCCAGAGAAAGGGCTGACGGGGTAAGTTACCTCCTCCAAGAGTTGCTGGAAGTCCTTGGGGGTGACACAACCACGGCTGCGCAGGAGCTACGAGCGGAAAGGCCAGTTAGCGGGAAGGGCTAACGGGACCCAAAGCGAGCGAATAAACATCTCCGAGCCTCAGCGCCACCACCCCACCCCTTGTCACGGAGATGAGAGTGACAGGGTCACCGAAAGATCTGTTAAAACGTCTGTCCACTGTCCTCCGCACGCGTGCTCTCAGCGACTAGGGAGCTGCCATCCTGCAGCGACAGGCCAGGTGTGCACACTTGGGTTGCACACTCAGGCAAAGCCATTCCTGATGTCCGGGCCTCTCCTCCCCTGCACTTGATGTCGCCTCCCACTCCACCTTACCCGGACCCCTCACCGGGCCGTAGTCACGGCGCAGCTGATGCTCGTCCCGGAAGCGCAGGTGCAGCCCGTAGCGCGCCACGTACAGGTTCTGGGAGCAGAAGCAGGCGCAGCGGCAGAAGCGCCGTGGCGCGGCCGTCGCCATGGTAAAGCGGCCGCGCCAGCCTCCGTCGCGGATCCTTCCGTAGACGTCACCGCCGAGGGCTCGGCGCCAGGCAGCCAAGGGGCCGCTGGCAATTCGTAACTGCGGAGGATAACGAAGACTGGGCAGGCCCGCGTAGAAAGCAAGAGGTGGAAGGTGTCCCCAGCACGGGGTACGGACGAGTGGCCCCCGATTTACAGCGGGGTGAGATGGGACAGTCACAGGACGCAGACAGTGCGGGACTCACTGCCCTGTCTCCTACTAGAAATCTCTTTGCGGAGCCTCCTGACGCAGCGTGCAAGTCCACGGCGCCGGCTGCGAGGGTGAGCTCGGGTTGGGCATTCACTGCTCGTCCCTGCGTGTCCCCTAAGGGTGACGCCTGGAAAACGCTGCGTCACGTGTCACATCCCGCCCCTCTCCTATAGGAGGCAGTGTGGGCGGGGCGGGGCGTGTCTGTGGCAGTCACGCCCCTCTTCCCGGTCAAGTTCAAGTATCTGGGTTGCAAGTTTTTACTGGGCGTGCGTCCTCGCCTCTGGGAGCCGCTGTACTCTCTGTGAACACAGCGGGCATCCCCCCCAGCAGATCTGCAGAGCGTCGTGGTTCATGGGTAACCAAGGTGCCCCGAAAGGATGAAGTCGGGAGCTGGAGAGATGGCTCAGCGGTTAAGAGTACTGACTGCTCTTCCAGAGGTCCTGAGTTCAAATCCCAGCAACCACATGGTGGCTCACAACCATCTAGGCTCAGGGACGCAGGTCTGGCCCACGCATCCAGTCAGGTGCTAGCTGGGATCTGAATTCAGGAGTGTGCCCTCTGAGTGCCCTCCGGGCCCTCCCACCTTAGGGGTCTCTGAGTGGGGGAACCCAGTGGCGACTTCTGTTTGGACTGCTTTGGTATGGTTTCACGGATGGTCACTGTGAATCTCAATGGGGGTCACACAATGGATGCCAGTTTGCGTGGACATGCATGTACACTGTATGTAGCCACATCCTCATGTTGCCATCCATCTGTTCACACGTGCTCACCGGCAAATCTCCACATCCGGAAGTGTCTCCCACGGATGTCACATGCTCTCAGATATATTCCCCCCCTCACATAGGCGTTCACCCACACACATCCACATCCCCACAGGACAGCACATCCTAGGTTCCTTTTTCTACAGCAAGCCCAGCCCTGTCCTACCTGTGACTGGGAAAGAAACTTCTGGACCTCAGTAGGAGGGGGTGTGGCCTTCACAGCCTGTGACGGGGCCTGGTCTTCCTTTTCATCAGCATCTTTGGAGATCAGCTTCCAGCTCCCTAAGTCCCCCTGCCCTCCCTAGGACCACAGGAGAGACTACAGATGGCCCTTGATCGCTGGGCAAAGTGTACAACAGCCTGATTGGTTTGCACTCCACAGGAGCAGTGAGACTCTCCTAAGTGTGAGTGTGCAAGGAATGCACATGAGTGTGGGCCAACGTGCAGAGTTACAAACTCCTTCCTTGGACTGCCGTAACTAATTACCAGAAACTGATTGGCCAATCTCTCAGATGGGGGAAGGGGCCGGGGTGGTATTGAACTATTGAACTTGCTTACATTGGCAGAGAAAGGGAAAATTCCTCAAGTATCAGGCGGGGGGGGGGGGAAGCTCCTGTAAACAGCTTTGGTGCACATTAGCCAACTATATTTCTACAAAACCAGGGCAGAGGCAGGATAGGGACGTGATAATAAGATAACATCCAGAGCTGGGCGTGGTGGCGCACGCCTTTAATCCCAGCACTCAGGAGGCAGAGGCAGGCAGATTTCTGAGTTCGAGGCCAGCCAGGTCTACAGAGTGAGTTCCAGGACAGCCAGAGCTACACAGAGAAACCCTGTCTCAAAAAAAAAAAAAAAAAAAAAAAAAAAAAAAAAAAAAGATAACATCCAAAGGAAGCAAAGAAAAGGAGGAGGAACAATACACACACACACACATATATATATATAGAGAGAGAGAGAGGGGGGGGGAACATTGTATGAGATCTCCATTGCAGTTAGGAAACAGGAGCGAAGAGGTAAATAGCAAAGACTAGAACCTAGCAAGGTGGCACCCGCCGATAAAGTTAGCACTTGTGATCGATAAACAGAAGAAACAGGAAGCCAGGGAATTAAAAAGGGATAAGAGACAAGAGAGAAACTTGTATAAAATGCTGGCCACAAGAGTCAGGGAAACTGGAGAACTTAGTAAGATAGTACCTGGCAACAGAGAAAAGCCTTTGGCTAAAGATCAATGTGTTTTCTGTAAAGAAAAAGGACTCTGGGCAAGAGACTGCCCCAGAGAAAAAGAAGAGGAGCCCCCCTCATGACCAAACCCTTCCACCTGTTCATGACGAAAAGCAAAGGGATAGCAAAAGGGGTGCTAACACAGAAGCTGAGTCCTTGGCAGAGGCCGGCGGCACACCTGTCAAAAGCAGCTAGAAAAGAGACTGTGTTTCATATTCCCCACCAACCAGTGCCAAGCAAGTTAGAGAAGTGCCTGGCCACGGTGGGCTTTCGTAGACTGTGGATTCCAGGTTTTGTTGAATTAGAGCGGTAAACAGCCTTTCGTATGGGAAAATAAAAGAGCAACAGCCCTTTTTGCCATTAAGACTGCCCTAATGCGGCTCCAGCTTTAGGCCTCCCGGATGTGACTAAGCCCTTCCTTCTATTCGTGGCAGAAAACAAAGGTATTGCCTAAAGGGGTTCTTACTCAGAGATTGGGGCCCTGGAAGAGACCTGTGGCATACTTATCTAAGAACTTAGACCCTGGGACTGCGGGATGGCCTGCATGTTTGCACACAGTGGCTGCTATAACGTTACTGGTCAAGGACGCAGATAAGTTGACTCTGGGACAGGACTTGGTGACCAGACTCTGTTGCTCAACTCCGATAGAGTCACTTTTGCCTCCTGCAAGTCTGAACTTAGCTACCCTGCTCCTAGAGCCAGACTGCCAGTAAGTTCTTGCTGAGACATAGAGGTGGCAAGGAGATCCGACGGACCAGCCACTAGAGGGTACAGACATTACCTGGCTCACAGACTGGAACAGCTATCTAGAAGAAGAGAGAAAACATACTGGAGCAGCTGTGGTAGCTAGACAGGCCCTGCCAGAGGACACATTGGCTCAAAAGACTCAACATCTACACGGATAGCAGGTACGCATTTGCCACAGCCCACGTCTATGATGCCATATATCAACAGAAGGTGTCTACTGACGTCAGGAGGAAAAGAAATTAAGAACAAAGAAGAAATACTGGCTCTACAGAAGGCCTCCATGACCCTGCCAAGGTAAACATCGTCCACTGTCCTAGTCACTAGAAGAGAGATGCCATGATAACAAGGGACAGCAATTTGATAGACTGAGAGGCATGAGCGGTCACAGCCACGGCCCTGCCGGTGCTCCTGGCAACGGAGCCTGAGTTTGCCTACGCAGCAGAGGACTTAGCCTTCATTTCCAAAGATTCCAGTCACCAGTTCAACAAAAGAGACTGTGGCCGGGCGGTGGTGGCGCACGCCTTTAATCCCAGCACGTAGGAGGCAGAGGCAGGTGGATTTCTGAGTTCGAGGCCAGCCTGGTCTACAAAGTGAGTTCCAGGACAGCCAGGACTACACAGAGAAACCCTGTCTCG
>NC_034612.1:14038072-14048455 GCF_900095145.1 Mus pahari | reverse complement strand
AAAGAGAAGGAATGAAAAAAAATTAAAAAAAAAAAGAGAGACTGTGGTACACCTCCAAGGGAAAGAAAATCCTGCCACAAAGACAAGCAGAGGCTATGATCAAATAGATGCATCAGTGGACTCACTTAGGGGTAAGCAAGCTCATCTAGACATTCTCCAAGACTAAGTCCCATGTACCAGGGTTAAAACACCTTGTGGAGCAGGTGGTGCACAAATGTGACCTACCAAAGAGTCAATGTCTGCCACACCATGGTGGATCCAGAGAAGAGGTACCGGGGAGACAAACCGGTGTCTACTGACAGATAGACTTTACTGAGGTATGACCTGAAAATATGGGTATAAATACCTTCTGGCTTTTGTGAACGTTCTCGAGATGGATAGCAGCTTTTCCCTGTAAAAATGAGACTGCTCAGATAGTCAGGAAGACTCTGAGTCACGTGTCCAGTTGGGCAGCACTGACCTCGGTCTCCTGTGACCCCCTCATACATGTGCAATACATCTTCAGGTGTGTGTGTGTGTGTAGGCATGCACACATGTGCGCAGCTGCCCTCGGAGCTGGAACTGCAAATCATTGAGAGCCACCTGATGTGAATGCTGGGAACCAAACTCAGGTCCTTTCTTATTTATTACTGCTGTGTGGGGCTGAGCACGGGCACACCCGTGGAGGAGGTCCACAGACAGCTGTGTGGAGCTGGGTTTCTCTTTGACATCTTGATGCAGATTCTGGGACATCGGGCTCTTGAAGTCAGCGCATTGACATGATGGACCCTCCTTGCCGCCCCTCGAGTATAGTCTTTGAAAGACATACGTTCTGTGTCTGGATTCATCTTTGTGCATATGGATGCGCAACTGCCCTTTCACTATCATTAACAAGACCACCTTTAGTCCCCTGTATTGCCTGGATTTTCTTCTCACAGGTAAACTGTCACGTGTCTCTGGGCTCTCTGTTCTGTTTCACTGGCCTCTTGACTCTTCTGCCAGTGCCACAGTGCCTTGATGACTGGAATCTTCATAGTAACTTTTTAAAGCTTCCTGTCTTGATATTTACTTAGTTTATGGTTACAAAGTGTCTTTCCTGAATATAATTTTATATGCTACACACATGCAGTACCCATGGAGGCCACAAGAGGGAGCTGGATTCCCCCCCCCCCCCCCCACGGAACTGGAGCTACGGAGGGTTGTGAGCCATTGTGTGGGTGCTGGGCACCAGACCCAGGTCCTGTGCAAGAGCAGCTCTTGCTCATAGCCAGTGAGCCACCTCACCAACCACCTCATTCCACCACACTCCTTCCCGTTCTTTCTTCTTTTTTTCTTGCTTCTTTGTAGCCCGCCAGGATACAGAAACCAATAGCTGCCGGGGGTGTGGGGGGGGGGTGTTCGTTCCTTTTGCCGTCTTCCGTGATTGTCCTTGAGCCTTGGTGACAGGGTTGATAAGGACGTCCCATTTAGGGCTGGGCACTCGGTAGTCACTTATCCTCAGCACTTGCACTCGTTTACTGCAGAGAGAGGCTTCCCTGGGCAAGGGAAGGAGCGGCAGTAATCTATGTGTATAAGCGCACATATTTAGACATGGCAGCTTGGCTTGTAATTTAGCAAAACAGCAGTAGGTTCCTCACTAGGGCCTGTAGTCCCTGAGCCACATGGGCTTTGGGGCAGGAGTACAGTATGTGCTGTATAGTATGTGCTGGCTGATTTTTAAGGTCACCTTGACAGAAGCTGGACTCATCTTAGAGTCTATTGAGAAAATGGGAGCCTCAAGCAAGAAAATGCCTCTCTAAGACTGAGGCAGAGATGTGCCTATGTGGCATTTCCTTAACTAGTGATCGATGTCGCGATACACTGTGGGTGGGGCCACTCCTGCCCTGGTGGCCCTGGGTGCTATAAGAAAGCGGGATGAGCAAGGCATGAGGAACCAAGCTGGTCATCGGCACTCCTCCGCCCTGTGCATCAGCTCCTACCACATGGTTCCTGCCCTCCTCGAGACCCTGCCGTGGCTTTTCCCGGTGATGTCTGTTACCTGGATGTGTGAGTGAAAGAAACCCTTTTCTCATCGGTCATGGTGTTTCATCACAGCAATGGAAACCCTAAGATACTACCAGATGTGAATTCCCTTCTGAGGATCGGGCCAAAGATTCAATTAGAAAGTGGTTGGTTTTCCCCACGACAGTCGGGTCGCGAATGCATCTTGTCCGGCACGTTGGTACTGCAGCAGTGGTACTCACCACGCGATTATGACATGCAGAGGATCCAGCCTACTAGCCTGTGTCTTTTAATTGGGGAATTGGTATTCTGGTTATTATGGGAAAGTGTGTTGGTCGATGCTGTCGTGTATGTCTGGAGGGGGCGTGGCTTTACTTTTCTTGCTTAATTTTCTTAGTAGTCTTCTATTATGGATTCTTCAATCCTGGGGCCTTCTGGATGGTTTTGAATAATGTCTTTTTCTCCATTCTGGAAAATTCCTTCAAGTGTCTTCTGCAGAACTGGGTTAGTGGGATTAGGTTCGTTTAGTTTATTTTTAATCATGGCAAGTTTCTTATTTTTCCTTCCATAATGTTAAGGGTTCTTTGGAAAGTCAGTTGTGTCGGTGGGTGTTCTGTTAGGGCAAACACGGGAAGGACTGTTTTCCTGAAGCAGATGCAAGTAAAAGGATGTTTTTTGGTTTGGTTTTGGTTTTAGGGGTTTTTTTGTTGTTTTTGTTGTTGTTGATGATGATTTTTTGTTGTTGTTGTTCTTTTGGTTTTTCAAGACAGAGTTTCTCTGTGTAGCCCTGGCTGTCCTGGAACTCACTCTGTAGACCAGGCTGGCCTCGAACTCAGAAATCTGCCTGCCTCTGCCTCCCAAGTGCTGGGATTAAAGGCCTGCACCACCACTGCCCAGCTAGGATGTTTTGTTAAAGCAAACACGTGAAGAAACGTTTCACTGAAGCGAACACAGGTGAAAGGCTGTTCTGCTAATGCAAGCACATGAAAGGACACGTGATGAAGGATTCTTTGCTAATGACACACATATATTGGTCCACCTTACACTGCATAGTTGAGCTGCATTTGTCAGTATGCCATAGAGGGAAACGCACCAAAAATCTTTTAGTGTGTGTTGTGGCTTCTTGTGGCTTCCTCGGACTCCTGTTGATTGGCAGAGTGATGTCAGCTGAGACAGACTTAGTGCTGAGGCAAGACCCATGGAGGACATGTGATGCCTGGACGGTAGAAATGGGACTGAACAGACAGTGAAGGAGGGTGAGCTTGACTTGTTGGTTTTGTGTCTTCGTTGATCTTCTGTTCCCTGAAGGAGAACTTTTCCTGCCGTCCCTCCTGCTCCCTCTTGCTGACTCCTGCCAATTTGGCTGAGGCCTGGCTGTGTCTGCTGGGCAGTGCCACCACTGCTGGTTCATGTTTGCTCTCAGGACTCTACAGAACTGGACTGCTGGTGTATCTGTGAAGTGTTTGCCAATGGATTGAGCTGCCGCTGCTTGCTAACCTGTGAACTGAACTGTCGATTGCCAGACAACACAGATGGGAGTTGCTCCAAAGAACCTTTCTAAACAGGTCCACTTCCCCCCCCCCGCCCCCCATATCCTTTCTTTTCCCACTACCTCTGGTGGGTGGTGGGCTACAAGGGAGGCTAAAGCCTTAAAGTAGGCTTTAAAAAAATTAAAGTTATGGGGCTGGAGAGATGTCTCAGCAGTTATGAGCACTGACTGCTCTTCCAGAGGTCCTGAGTTCAAATCCCAGCAACCACATGGTGGCTCACACCCAACTGTAATGGGAGCCAATGCCCTCTTCTGGTGCATCTGAAGACAGTTACAGTGTACTCATATATTAAAATAAATAAATCTTTAAAAAAATTAAAGTTACAATAATGGCAGATAGTTGTTACCTTTCAGAACTTGAAACACATCATTCCAGGCATTCAGGCTTTTGAAGTTTCAGAGCCCCAATCCAATGGCCTGTCTTAGTGATGACCCGAGGTTTCCGACTTCCTGCTTTCAATATAGTGTCTTTGTTCTCTATGTGTGACGTTTGACTTCAGGATGCTCAGAGGAGCTTCTTTTCTGGTCCTGCCTGCCTAGTGTCTATCCCTGGGACATTTTCCCAACTCGGGGAAACTGTTAAGGTTATTTTGACAAATTTTTTTATGTGTCTTTTGAACAAGATTCTTTCTTCTATGCCCATAACTCGTATATTTAGTCTTTTTGGAGTATCAGTCACATCTTAGATTCTTACTGTTATTATTATTTTCCTTTTGTCCTTGTTAGATGGCTCTGCATCTCCACTGACTTCAAACTCAGGAACTGTCTCCTCTCCTTAACCCCTCTGTTGCTGCGATTCCCTACACAGTTTTCCCTTCGCCTTTCAGAGTTTTAGCCTTGCTCTCTCTTTGCCAAACTCCTCTTTCATATCATCCATTGCCTCCTTCGTCGCAGTCTGTGAACATCTGCATCCTTATTTGGGGTTCTCTGGGATTTCCTATAACTCACTCTCGCTGGACGGCATTACTCTAGGCTTAGCTCTGTTGCTTGGCTTGGTTTTGGAGGACACAGATTGTCCTGGTATCTCCGGTTTCTTACATTACTGTGTGGGAATTTACACTAATGGCGTTAGTTCGTTATTTATTTTATTTTTTATATATTTTCTTTCTTTCTTTCTTTCTTTCTTTCTTTCTTTCTTTCTTTCTTTCTTTCTTTCTTCCTTTCTTTCTTCCTTTCTTTCTTTCTTTCTTTCTTTCTTTCTTTCTTTCTTTCTTTCTTTCTTTCTTTTTTAACCCACTATGTTCTTTCCATTGAAGTGTTTGCAGTGTTCACGTGGAACTTGCATGTGGCAATGCTGAGTACACAGTTTAGAAAATGCTTGTCTGCTCCAGGAGCCTGGGGTGCCTGGTGTAAGTGCTCCTGGATGCTCAGACTAGATTAGCTCAGAGAGCAACCCTGGCTGTTTGTCTCCTCTCTAAGCAAACGCCACACCGCCCAGTGAGTCCCAGAGGTTTCTCTGACTTCAGTGATGGCTGGAGGACAGCCAGCCAAGGGCTGTGGAGCACTCTTCTCTGGTTTTAATGAATAAGATCGGGAGTGGGGAGGAGAAGTAAGTAGGGTGGCTGCTGATAAAGATTCGGTATTAAAGAGACCTTGAAAAGAAAAATGGAGGAGAGAGAAGTAGCTAGGAGGGGAACGGACGGCCCCCGGATACTAGAGATGGTTAAAGCGATGTGAGGTGATGATTAAGTCGTAAAATGATGGGCTGGAGAGATGGCCCAACAGCTCAGAGCACCCGCTGCTCTCCTACAGGATCCAGATTTGGTTCCCAGCTCCAACATGGTGGCTCACAAGGCCCTCTTCTGACCTCTGCAGCCATCGGGCCCACAAGAGATGCACAGACATTCGTGCAGGCAAAACACCCACACTCATAAGAATTAGAGTAAGGCCGAGGGTGATGGCGCACGCCTTTAATCCCAGCCCTTGGGAGGCAGAAGCCGGTGGATCTCTGAATTCAAGGCTAGCCTGGTCTACAGAGTGAGTTCCAGGACAGCCAGAGAGAGAGGGGGTGGGGGTCCTCATCTCTAAAACCAAAATAAATATGTAGATAAATAGATGATAGATAGACAGATGGGTAGATAGATAAAAAGATGGAGCTGGAGAGACGGCTCTGCAGTTCAGAGCGCTGACTGCTCTTGCTAAGAGCCTGAGTTCTGTTCCCACATGTAACTCCAGCTCCAGGGGATCTAATACTCTCTTGGACACTGCACTTGGATACACATCACACACACACTTTTTTAAAAATTTTTTTTAAAGATTTATTTATTATTATAAATAAGTACACTGTAGCTGTCTTCAGACACACCAGAAGAGGGCGTCAGATCTCATTATGGGTGGTTGTGAGCCACCATGTGGTTGCTAGAATTTGAACTCAGGACCTTCGGAAGAGTAGTCAGTGCTCTTACCTGCTGAGCTTTCTCGCCAGCCCACGATTTTTTTTTTTTTTTAATAAAAAGAGGAAGGATAAAAATGAGAGATGGCTCAGTGGTTAAGAGCACTGAGTGCTCTTCCAAAGGTCCTAAGTTCAATTCCCTGCAACCACATGGTGGCTCACAACCATCTGTAATGAGATCTGACGCCCTCTTCCGGGGTGTCTGAAGACAGCTACAGTGTACTCACATACAGAAAATAAATAAATCTTAAAAAAAAAAAATGAGAGATGACATAGCAATATGAGGGAAGCGATGAGGTGTGGCCTCCATGAGCAGGGTCCTAACAGACAGACAGATGGATGGACAGACAGAGAAACAGAAGCAAAAGTAGCTGGAGACATCTGTGCAGGAGTGGAGATGGAACAAGACAAAAGAGGGCACAGAAGACTCAAGGTACACGACATGAGGCACACACACCTGGGCTGGCCTGATGGGCGGAGCTTCCAGCTTCCCCACCCCACCCCACTCTAGTAGGTTTTAGTGGTCCTCTGTGACAGAGGGGAGAACGGGGTGGGGGTGGGGGTGGGCTGGAGGGGGGCTGGTCTCTGGACTCAGGGGTGTGGGGTAGTGTTCTTAGCCCATTCTTGGTTCTGTGGGACTCCGCCATCCACAGTAGGGTTTCCAGTTCCTGCCAAGTCCTGCGAATGTGAGAAGCCCACACATTTAAAAATGTATAACCGTTTCCGCGGGACGGTAAATGAATGTCATTAGTATCTTTGTTGCTGGTCCAGCTGCAGCTCTTGATTATCTGTGTTATTTTGAGACAGGAGCTCATGTCGCCCTGGGTGGGTTCAATTTACTGTATAGCTAAGGATGACCCCGCTTCTACCCTCTGAATGCTGGGACCACAGGAGTGTGCTACCAGGCTAAGCTCCGTAGTCTCACCCTCCCCGCCCCCCCCCCCCTGTCTGTTGGGATGAGTCCATTTCATCCTAACCCAGGCCCCAGGTGTTACTTTCAAGCCTCTGAGGCTACCTATGGGTTTTTTCTGTGTCTGGAGAGAAACTCTGTCGTAGAATTCCCAACAAAAGTGCTAAATCTTACTTCCCTGAAGCCATTCCAGTCTTGTAAAGTGGCCACAGTGTTCTCCCACTTAAAAAGATGTTTTATTTTTATGTGTATTAAGTGTTCCTACTGCATGTATACCTGCGCACCACTGTGTGCAGGCCCAGGGAGACCAGGGCAGGGCAGCAGGTCCCCAGACACTGGAGTTACAGACATTTGTGAGCTGTCATGTGGGTGCAGCGAACGGAGCCCGTCTCCTCAGGAAGAAGAGCAGCCAGGGCTCTTAACCACTGAGGAACCATGTTTTTTCTTTCACTAGCAACTTTAATGAGATACACTCCGTGCATGGTAGAACTCACTCATTTACCGGGGAAATCAGTAAGGCTTGCTTTTTTTCTTTTCTTTTTTTAATAGGTTTGTTGAATTATGCGGCTGCTACCACAATCAGTAAAACATCTCTCACCCCCCAAAAAGACGTGACCCATTACCAGTCATTCACCTGGAGGTTCTGGGGCCAGGCTCGCCTGAGTCTGCTTCTGTAACTACACCGGAGGTGGCTTCACACCCCGGGGGGGGGGGGAATGAGTGGACAGGATGCCTAAAAGGAACCTCACGAGTTTTCCGGGTGCGGTGGCACACGCCTTTAGTCCCAAGACTCTGGAGGCAGAGGCAAGCGGAGATCTGAGAGTCTGAGGCCAGCCTGGTCTACGGAGTGAGTTCAAGGACAGCCAGTGCTACACAGAGAAACAGGTTTTGCCCTTGGCAGAGGGAGCAAGCTAAGCAGAGACAGCCTGTAAGAGGCTGGAGAAGTTGCAAGCTTGAGATGCAGAGAGGAAGCCCCTGTGTAGAGATAACATAGCAAACCCACATGGCCCCTCATCACTTTTACAGATTCTTTTTATTGAATTGTTACTTATTTTATGTGTGTGTTCATGTATGTATGTGCATGAATATATGTGTGTGTATAGATTTTCTGTGTATGTGTGCATGTGTGTATGAGCATGTATAGATGTGTGTGTGATTTCCTGCGTGTGTGTGTGTGTGTGTGTGTGTGTGCTTGCATTCGCATGAAGGTAGCAGTCAGATGACAGTGTTCTGCAGTTGGTTCTGTCCTATCCCCATGGGTCCCAAAGGCTAAACTCAACCTCAGGTGATGCCCCTCCGAGCCATCTTCATGGCCCTGACAGTTCCTGCTGATAGTTTTCAATGCTCTTAGATGTATCAAGGTTCAGAGCCACCTCAGCTTTCCTAAAAGTGATTCGGCCTTGCTCCTGTTAGTGTTTACTGTATGCCACTTCTGTGTGGCACCATTCCTGGGAGGGTATAGACGCCACCAGCATCCAGCTTTGTGGGCCAGTGAGTTGTATGAGGGGCTACTTAAAGACAGCCACATCCCTTAAGCACACCCAAGCATTGGGTGACAGCTCACAAAGCTGGGAATCTAGAATTCTCACAACACAGCATGCAGGCAGCTCAGCAGGTTGGAGTGTCATTTGCAGGTAGCTCCGCTGGTCTCTGCCTCTTCTAGGCAGCTCTGCTGATCTCATCCTCTTCTGCACAGCTCACTGGTCTGAGAGTAACTCTTGGCACTCTTGACTGCTTATATACTGCATTGGGATGGAGAGGGGCAGGGCTTAGTAGATCTGGTCAGTTTCAGGAACTTCCTTAGCAATCTGAGTTGATTCCTTCCTGAGCTTAACAAACTTCTCTGTAAGATGGACTATCTCAGCTCCCTTTAGAACAACCTGTTGCGCCTGCTGCTTGTGTCTTGAAGAGCGTCTCCATTTGGTGGGAAACTTTAAACTGGAGGAAATGGCTGTCCAACAGCCATGGGCTGTCCTGGCAGGCCTGGCCCCCTCAGACCCTCGAAGTTCTGCAGTGCTGATCACACAGTACTCAGTGCTTTTTGCACAGTCCTGCGGCGCCTATCCCCCCCCACCCCAATATGAAAACGGGTCTAGAATCACTGTTCCCAAGGTCACACAATGGACAGGACATGGATCTAGCTGAGCCACTCAAGACACTCCCTTCCAATACAGGCATCCACTAGCCCTTGCTTTTAATGCAGCTTCGCTCATTGTCTGTAGGTAGCTGTTCATACCCCTTCACAAGCCCCATGTGTGTATCTCCTCCCTGCGGCCAGGTGTTCCTCTGATAGATGCCTGTCTAATTATTGGTTCAGTTCCCAATGGACGGGCATTTCGGTTATTTCCCGCCCTATGCAATTGTATCTGTTTGCCAACCAAATCTTAGCTCCTGTTCATGAATCCATCAGTAAAAGAAGTTCCTACTGGATACTGGACCGCCCCCCAAAAACCCAAACAACAACAAAAACAGAACAACTTTAAAATCTGAATTCCCCTTCCAGGAGACTGTCCCGAGGGACCAGCAGAGGCCATTTTCAATTCAGAGAGTAGTTGAAGGCTCTGAGGATGGTTGGGTGTGGGAAGAGCTCTTTAAGGCTTAGCTCACCGCTCACTTAGATCCTACAAATCCCACAGACACCTTCTATTCCCGGAATGGTCGGGCTATCCCTACCCAGAGCCGCTGAACTCACACTCCCCCGTCCTAGAATGCGCCCTCGTTCTCTTATAGCTAACTCTTTCCTCTTTTTCACAATTCCAGATAGAATTGTCTCAAGCCATTTCGACCCCATCCCTGGACTTGATTTTGCTTTGTTTTTGCAATACTGGCAAGGAATGCGGGGCCTCATGCGTGTTAGGTAAGCCAGCACCGCACCGCTGAGCCTCATTCCCCAGCCCCGGTCTCTTTATTGCATCTAGTGCCACCTGACATTTTCTCCCATGTTTTCTGGTGGGTTTCCTGCCTCCTCTGCTCTGTCTGTCTTGCACACTGCAGTATTTTCAGTGTCCAGCAATCACACAGAGCACAGTTCATGTCCCAGTTAGAGTTCCTTTGGCTGTGATAAAACACCATGGCCCAAAGCTACTCGGCGAGGAGGGTTTGCTTCAGTTTACAGCTGACAGTCCCTCATGAAGAGAAGGGAAGGCAGGAGCCTGGAGGCAGGAGCTGAAGCAGAGGCCATGGTGGGGCGCCGCTTACCGGCTTGCTCCTCATGGTTTGCTCAGCCTGCTTTTATTGTGTCCTCCAGGAGCACTGACACCACCCACAGTGGGCTGACCTCCCACATCAGTCACCAGTCAGGAAAATGTCCCCACAGACTTGCCTATGGGACAGTCTAATGCAGACAGCAACTCAACTAAGGCTGCCAGTTGACCATAGTTTGTGTCAAGTTTACCCAATCAGCACTGTTGCTTTGAATCTTAAACTCTGACTTTAGTAAGGGTCTTTGTACTGGCTGGTTTTGTGTCAACTTGACACAGCTGGAGTTATCACAGAGAAAGGAGCTTTAGTTGGGGAAGTGCCTCCATGAGATCCAGCTGTAAGGCATTTTCT
>NC_034612.1:14015305-14034237 GCF_900095145.1 Mus pahari | reverse complement strand
CTCACCGTGTGTCTTGCCTCACTGTGAGAGTCTGTCTTAACAAGATTCTACATGAGTCTGTATCCGCTGACATCGCTCTGCCAATCAGCCCCAGTATGAACATTAAAAAAAAAAAAAAAAAAAAAAAAAAAAAAAAAAAAAAAAAAAAAGCCACAAGAACCCCACCAGAAGTCTTCTGCGATTCTCTCTATAGAGTCACAACAAACCAAGTTCAACTGTGCTATGTAAGGGGGAACCAATACATGCGTGTCGTTAACTAAGAACCCTTCATCACGTCCACTTACATGTTCGCTTTAGCGAAGCATCCTTTCATCTGTGTCTGCTTCCGAGAAATGTTCCTTCACGTGTTTAAGCCAGCAGAACACCATCTGACACAACCAACTTTCTAAAGAAATCATAAATTTCTACTTCACAGCACTGTCCATAAACTGTATTATCCCCCACGGAATGTTCTACCTTCTAATATGTACATATATACTTCTTACATATATTATCTGGTTCCATATTTAGACTGTCCTTCCAGAAATGCAGAAATCTTGATTGGGCCCTGACATGTCTTTTTTCTTATTTTTCTTCCTTAAGTGACAAGGTCTTTGTTGCCCAGGCTGGCCCTGAACTCCCAGTACCTGGGCTAACAGATGCATAAAGCTATACCCAGCTCTCAAACGCTTAGAATGACATAGGGTGTGCGGTAGTGCTGGATAAAGACTTACTAGATGGATGAGTAAATGAAGGAGGAGGCTGTGCCAGGTAGGAGCTAGGTTTGCTGAAGGCGCTGTGGGTTCAGGACTGTCCCCGGATCGCTCCGCCCAGGAGACGCCTACAACCCTTTACCACAGAAGCTCCACCCCATTCTAGGGGATCCGCCCACTTCTAAAGATCCTCCCACCCTGGGTGTCCCGCCTCCGTCTCCCGAGGCTCCACCTCGCCAGGGAGGCTCCTCACGCAGCTTGCCCCGGAAGCTCCGCCCCAGCCTCGAGGCTCTGTTCCCACCCCCCAGGATGTCCCGCCCACTTCCCCTGAGGCTCCGCCCCACTAGGGAGGATCTTTCAGCCCATTTCTCCGGAGGCCTTTTCCTGAAGACTCCGCCTCAATCCGCTTTTCCCTGAGGCCCCGCCCTATCCGGGAATGCCCCTCCCACTTTCCCTGAGGCCCCGCCCACCCAGGAGGCCTGGCCGGCTCCTTCTCGGAGGCCCCGCCCCACCCAGGATGTCCCGCCCACTCCCGTGAAACCCCGCCCCCGGCGCCGCCCGCCTGTCAGCGGGCAGCTGGGCTAGGCTCCGACCTTGTAGCGGCGCAGCGCCGGTTCCGAGCAGAGCGGTGCCCAGAGCGGGCTCGGCGAGAGGCAGGATCCTGTGTCCCCGCGTCCCGGCCACGGGCGTCACCCTCTGACGACTCACCTGGTGGCAGGTAAGGGCCGCCCCCAGCTCTGCGGAGCTCGCAACGGGAACTCGGCTGTTTTTTGACCCTTCTGCGACGCGGTCTTGGAAGTACCTTGCGGGGAGCGTTTGAAGGGGACTCTGGAGGCCTGTGGCCCGGCTTGGAGCTGGTGGCGACCTCTGAGGGCTGCGAGCGCCAGGCCTAGCCTGGGCCAAGCCTTCCCAGCCATCAAGCGGGCCTGTGCGGTCCCAGAGGGCTCCTCCTCGCCTGCCTGAGTTAATTGAGATAGCTGCAAGCGTGGCTGACACTTCCCTGCCCTCCGCCCCACCCCCTGGAGATGGGTGGCCTCCATGACCCTGCTGCAGATGGCGTAGGGACAGGTGTCAGGATCCCCTTGGTTTGCCACCAGGTTCCCTGAGGCCACCTGGCGTCGCCCAGCGGAGCCCCAGTCACAGCAGTGGGATGTGGTGGCCCGAGCAAGGGCGGGAGTCAGGATGGGAGCCATGTGGACCCAGCTTGGGTGTGTCATGTTCTCTAGAGACCCCCCCCCCCCCATACACACAGTATCAAGGCAGTTAGGGACAGCTGAGAGCAGCGGCGACCAGCATCTCCAGGGCTAGGCCCTCAGAATGACAAGCCCGCAGAGTGAGGGGTGAATGGGAGTCACTTGATCCAGGACCTTTCTCTGCAGTTCCTAATTAGCCTGGGCACGCCTTTCCTCCTCCTCCTCCTCCTCCTCCTCCTCCTCCAGAGAGTAAAGTGTGGGGTTTCCCTTGAGCTGTAACAGGCATAGGGACTGTGAACCCCCCAGGGCTCTGGGTCACAGTGCTGGGAGGTACGTGCACCAGGGAAGACCCAAGCTGTTGTGATTGTAATGATAACAACTTCTCTCCTGGCTGTTCCTGATTACTCTTGCTTACAATGGACGGCTGTGGGTACTCCAAGCAGTACCGCTCTGGGGAAAGGGGGTGGGAAAGCCTTCTCAAAGACCCCCCTGTGCTTGGGATGTAGCTCAGTGGAAGAGTTCTCACCTAGCAGGAGCAAGGTCCCGAGTTCTACCCCCAGCACCAATACAAAACACAACCCAGTGGGGCAGGGGTCATTTGCCAGTCCCGTGCCTTGCCTAAGCGTTTGGGGCAAGGCAACTTACCTTGTCTTCCTGGATCGTACTGGCCCCTCGAGCAAGGCCTGCACCACCTCTAGCCACCAGCTTGCCCTTGTCTCTTGGGCCATGCGTATCACCTGTGTGCCCACAGTGTGTCCTCCAATTCCACCTAGCCGTGTGTCCTCAGAGTCCCAGCACGTGGGGGCTAGGCTTGTGCTTCCTGAGTGGCCTTCCTGCCCTCGGCTTTTATCCTGACAATGTGGTGTGGCCTTCCCACCACACTCTGCTCCATAGCTTACTTAACGAGACTAACCTGCCATCCCACTCTCACCCCAGGATTAAAACCTGCCCTAACCTGAGTTGGATTCTGATCTGTGGATGTTTGAATAGATGGGTGGCGCTCTGGGGAGGCAGGGCACCTAGGCACTATAGGTGCTCAGCCTCAAATGACCCCTAGCCAAGCCTCTCTACCTCCCTTCCCGTCTTCATTTTTTGTCACCCGCAAAAAGTGCTTCAGCTAGCCTCTGTTGTGAGCATCCGATGTTAGCATCTGGAGTGTTCTTTCCAGAGGACATGGTCACTTGGGGCTCCTAGGTGTGGGCACCTGGTTAACTTGGGCTGTTGGGGTTGCAGGAAGGAATCCCCCATGACTGACAGTCAAAGGGAGGGAGGCCTGCAGGCTGGCCCCCTTCCTAGGGGGCCCATGCACCCCTGGTGCCCACCCCAGGAAGGCAGTAGTCGGGTGCCTGGCAGGCCTAGTGAAGCCAGCACTTGCTTGGCAGGACGCCTGCGGAGGCGCTAGGCCAGGAGCTTCCCTCTCAGGCTCCGAGTGGAGTTCACCCACTCACACTCCCCAAGGCGTCTGCATTGCAGCATACTGAGCCCAGGAGCTGCATTGGCAGCTCGGACCTAGCAGGGATGGAAGGAAGGCCGGGCCGAGGGAGCCTGCCTGTCTCACTCCTCCTCTCTGCCCTGACCCTACTTGGCCCTGGCTCCCTTTGGAAAGGCAGATGCTGACTAATCAGGCTGTAGCTCTGACACACACTCAGGTCTGCCTGGAAGTGCTGGGGTGACAGAAAAATTAAAAATAAAATAAAACCAAACCAACCCCCCCAAGGCTCTGGACCCTTCATGCCATCTCCGTGCCTCAGACCCTTTCTTGGCATGGGGGAGGGGGCATGTCCACCTGGAAGAGACCGTCATCACGTAGAGAGGCGTGGAGCCCAGACTTTGGAGCTCTGTCTAGCTGTGTGACATGGAGCAGGTCATCTGACCTCTCTGTGCCTCAAGTGTCTAAACCGTAAAATTAGAATATATTTCATGGAAGTCTCACGGTGCCATGCTCATGTGCCCACCAGAGGATGCAGGCTCTTACCAGCGTCACCTCTGCTTCTTGCCTGAGCAACGTCAACTCTTTTCCTTAAAGGAGCACCTCCCATCAGTGTTGGTTGTATCCAGATGTGACTTTGACTGCTCTGCCATTCGTGGGCTGTGGGATGCTGGGTAAATTCTTCCCTAGGCCACATTTTCGCCATCGGTTATGTGGCACTGATGACACTGCAAACCTTGCAAGAGTCATCTTGAGGATAATCTAACACACGAAAAGCAGGCAGTGTGGGGCTTGGCGCCTTCCATAAGCACGCGATGCAGGTACTAGGCGCCCGCTGTATGTCGGGTATGCAGTGCGCACAGGTGGAGGACCCTGGTGCTGGGGTCCTTCACACATGGGTTTCTTTTGGTTTGGGCCCATGTTGGTTGTGTGAAAGGAGCCGGTGACTTTGTCTTCCGGTGCCTCAGTTTCCCCAGATGTAAATGGAGATGCAGACAAACTGACGTCATGTAAAAGGTTAGATCCCTCGACAATTCAAAGTCAGTCCCCATGGTGTGGCCCCCAGAGCAACAGGACTGACTGTCCTGTCGCTTAGCACCTCCCCATCCACACAGGGCTCGGAGCGTTGCCCACTTTATTGATAGGACACCGTTGTTTCCTCTGAGGAAGATCTGATCAGGAGTCAGTCAGTGCTCAGGGGTTCGCCTCAGCCAGATCCTAAACCTACCCTAAACAAGCTCCACCCCCAACCGCAAGATCCACACCTGAGCTCTGGGCTCTCCCAGGCCCTAGTGAGTCCTGGGGGTGGGGGGCGTGTGGGAGGAGCTTCAGTGGTGTTGACAGCAAAAGCAAGAAAAAAAAAAAAACAAGGTCCAGAGCTAGGTGTGAGGGCCAACAGAGGCTGGATCTAAGAGACTCTGGAAACTTCCGAGCAGACACAAAGGTCTTCGGGTTGCCATGGAACCCGAGAGTGTGAAAGGTGAGTTGAGATAGTGTTTGCCGTTGCTATCAGCAGCAGTCAGCATGTGCCAGGCGTGCCAGGCCTGATAGCTAGTCACTGAACTTCACTGCCACCCTCCGCAACCAGAATGGTGAAGACTCCAGGGCCATCTGTTGAGCTCTGCTAATCTCTGTGTCACCTCCTCAGTGGGGGCCAAGTCCTCCAGGTGGTCCCCACTGCCCCCTACTTCCCAGTGCCTGAGCTCCCCTTTTCTCAGGGTATACACTCCTGCCTCAGGGCCCAGGCCTTCTCTTCGGGCCCAGGCCTTCTCTTCCCCCTGTCCAAAATGCTTTCCCCAGCGTGTCCTTGGGGCTGATTCTTTCCTCTCTGTCTCTGTTTGTCTCTCTGTTTTCCTCCCTCCCTCCCTCCCTCCCTCCCTCGTGTGTGTGTGTGTGTGTGTGTGTGTGTGTGTGTGTGTGTGTGTAGGACATTAAACAGGGCCTCATAGCGTTAGCAAGCATTCTAACCTTGACTTAACCCTATACTATCTCTTAAATTTAACACTGGGTCTCACTAAGTTGCCCAGGCTACCCTGAGTTTGCCGACCTCCTGCTAGAATCCCAGGCCCTGCCCCCTCAGCTTCTTCCAAGTCTTGCTCGCTTGTCTCCTCCCCTTCCATCCCCCTTTCTCGTTTCACCGGCTTCATTCTTAGCATCAGGACCAGTCCTCTCTTTCTTTTTCTTATTTATTTATTTATTATATATAAATGCACTGTAGCTGTGGGAGCCACCATGTGGTCTTGAACTCAAGACCTTCAGAAGAGCAGTCGGTGCTCTTAACCACTGAGCCATCTCTCCAGCCCCTCTCTTTTAAGATTGCTTACCTACCTGGCTGTGTGCACACCACATGCATTCCGTGCCCAAGGGGGCCAGAGGAGGACATCGGACCTCCTGGAATTGGCGTTATAGATGGCGTTTAGTGTGGGTATTGGGAATCAAAGCTGGGTCCTTTGGGAGAGCTGCTTGCCCAGCCCCGTCAGCCCCTTTTGAATCTCCCTCCTGTAGAGGGAGGCCATCTTCATAGAAGCAGAGATCTTGTACTCTGTGCACAGTGTTTCTTGTTTCTCTTTGTTGTCTGCGTGTGTGTGTGTGTGTGTGTGTGTGTGCACTGCCCAAGGGTGTTCATGTGTATCTGCGTGTGTGCACATGAGTGAGCTTCAGAGGTTGACGCCAGCCATCTTTCTCCATTGCTCCTCACCTTTGATAACGATTATTTTTATTTGTGTGCGTGCGTGTGTGTGTGTGTGTGTGTGTGTGTGTGTGTGTGTGTGCCTGCATGAGTTTATGTGTAGCATGTGTGAGCAGGAGCCTGTGGTGTCCAGAGGGCATCAGATCCTGGGGAGGGGACGTTACAGGTGGTTGTGGGCCACCTGTTGCAGGCGCTGGGTCCTCCGCAGGCGCAACAGTTAATAACTGCTCATTGTTGAGCCATCTCTGTAGCCCTCTGCCTCTCACTGAACATGGAGCTCAGCGACTCTGGCTGGTCATTGAACTCCAGGATCCACCTGTCTCCGACATACACCCCACCCTCTGGGACTTCTGTGGGTCCTGGGGATTCAACTCAACTCCTCATGCTTACACAGCAAGCACTCTGCTCACTGAGCCATTCATTTTCCCTAGACCCTGTTTTCGTTTTCATTTCCTTTCTTATTTATTAAAGATTTATTTATTATTATATCTAAGTACACTGTAGCTGTCCTCAGATGCACCAGAAGAGGGCGTCAGATCTCATTACAGATGGTTGTGAGCTACCATGTGGTTGTGGGATTTGAACTCAGAACCTTCGGAAGAACAGTCAGTGCTCTTAACCACTGAGCCATCTCTCCAGCCCCTCATTTTCTTGTTTTCTTTCTCTGTAGCCCAGGCTAACCCCAGACTCAAACTCGGGGCAGTCCTCCTTGCTTCAGCTTCTGGAGGGGAGTGTGGGGGTTAGAGGCCCGAGTCACCACACCTGCCTCAATTTTTATTCATCGCTAAATCCCAAACTCAAGGAACAGAGTCACGCCTACAGCAGATGTGAAATAAACATCCCTTGCATGAGAAGACCCTCCACCATCCGGGGAAATCACTGTCATGACCAGACTCGCTCGGGGTCGTGCAGCCCCAGGAACACAGCTGAAGCCCCTCGCCCTGATGCTTTCTCTCTGATGCCCCACAGGTGTGGCCCCGCCCAGCTGTCAGTGATGGCCTTGCCCCGGTGAGCCAAACCCTGCCCTTCTCACCCACCGGCCACCAGCCAGCAGGATGAGGCTGTGGAAGGCGGTAGTAGTGACGCTGGCCTTCGTGAGCATGGACGTCGGGGTGACCACGGCCATCTACGCCTTCAGTCACCTGGACCGCAGCCTGCTGGAGGACATCCGACACTTTAACATCTTCGACTCGGTGCTGGACCTCTGGGCTGCCTGCCTGTACCGCAGCTGCCTGCTGCTGGGGGCTACCATAGGCGTGGCCAAGAACAGCGCTCTGGGGCCAAGGCGCCTGCGGGCCTCGTGGCTCGTCATCACCCTCGTGTGCCTCTTTGTGGGCATCTATGCCATGGCCAAACTGCTACTCTTCTCAGAAGTGCGCAGGCCCATCCGGGACCCATGGTTCTGGGCGCTCTTCGTGTGGACCTACATCTCACTGGCTGCCTCCTTTCTGCTGTGGGGGCTGCTGGCCACTGTGCGGCCGGATGCCGAGGCCCTGGAGCCGGGGAATGAGGGCTTCCACGGGGAGGGTGGGGCCCCTGCTGAGCAGGCCTCGGGAGCCACACTACAGAAGCTGCTGTCCTACACAAAGCCTGACGTGGCCTTCCTAGTAGCTGCTTCCTTCTTCCTCATCGTCGCAGCTCTGGGTAAGTGGGGCTTCGGGTCTGACCACGCTGAGCCTTGGTCTCCAGGGATGCGCTTGAAGGATGCTTAGCAACGTCTTCCCTCTCAAATGTGTAGCTGTTTACTTAGGTGGTTTACACCGCTGGGAGACCCAGAAGGCATGGGTATGGTGTCTTACCCCGCTTGCCTTCTCAGCATCTGAGAGACTGAGGAAGGAGGATTGTTGAGAGGTTTTGGCCTGCTTGGGCAAAGAGAAGGCCTTTGTCTCAAAAATACAGAGAAAGGAGCTAGAGAGATGGCTCAGAGGTTAAGAGCATTGGCTGCTCTTCCAGAGGTCCTGAGTTCAATTCCCAGTGACCACATGGTGGCTCACAACCATCTGTAATGGGATCTGATGCCCTCTTCTGGTGTGTCTGAAGACAGCTACAGTGTACTCATACATAAGATAAATAAATCTCTTTCTAAAAAATACAAAGAAGCTGGGCAGTGGTGGCACATGCCTTTAATCCCAGCACTTGGGAGGCAGAGGCAGGTGGATTTCTGAATTCGAGGCCAGCCTGGTCTACAGAGTGAATTCCAGGACAGCCAGGACTACACAGAGAAACCCTGTCTTGAAAAAAACCAAAACCAAACCAAAAAACAAAGAAGATGTGGAAAGGCAAAAGTTTAGTTAATTCTACCCGATTGCCCGAATCATTCCGGCCCAGGACTAACCAGAGAAGGTTATATAGACTTCTATATGGGCAGGAGATCTATTCATTCCCTCGTCTCCTGTGTACACACACATATATGTGTTCATGTTCTTGTGTGTACGCAGAGATCAGCATGTGTATCATCATCAATGACCCCCCCCACCTTATTATTGAGACAAAAGCACTCTGAACCTGGAACTCACTGATTGGCTCGAGGAGCTGTTAGTCACCCCAGGATCCTCCTGTCTCCACCTCCCCTGCAGTGGGATTATAGCTGCCACGCTCAGCCTTTGCACACTGAGAGCCATCTCCCCAGGCGAGCCCTCATCCTCTTTTTGGGGTTTGCCAGCGTAGCTCCCCGAACATCACTCCTCACCTGCGCATACTGGTTGGATTCTTGGTTGTTTTTCTAATGTCTCCTGGACATCCGCACCCCCCACCCCAACATTATTTTCTCTGCCTGCATAGAATTCTACAGTGTGTGGTAGCATAGATCTTTCCTGATCTGTCTCCCGTTACATGAGCTTGTCTCATGTGACTGAACGGAGTCAAAGGGGGAGAAGTGTGTCTTGGTTTGAAAGTTAGGTGTCTGGTGCTGTAGGCCTGCTCCTCCCCCGAAGCATGGGCAGGAAGGGGGTATCCCAGTGGCAGGGCCTGGGGTCTCAGTGAGCTGTGTGACCTGGTCTATCAACCTTTTTGAACCATACCTCTCTCTTGTGGGGAATGGCGAGCACAGGGCTTGGTACATCGTGGTGGGTGTCCAGGAATTCACAGGGACAGACCCTGGGGGCAGTGACACGGTCAGAGTAGTCTCAAAGAAGGCCAGTGAACCTGAGCTGGCAGATGCTGTCACCTTTACATCCAGACTCCCTTTACCCCAAACCCTCCCTCACCGCCTCACCCCCCCCAGTCCCCTCAGTTCCTCCCCTTAGAGTCTGCGTGATACGAGGCAGCTACTCAGCCTCTGCTTGTTGGTCTCTGTGTTTATAAAGCAGGGGTACAGTCCCCACTTCGATCAGCTGTGTTGCTGTGACAGTGCCCAGGACAACAGCTTGAGGGGAGAAAGACTAGCTTGGCTCCTGGAATCCGGTTCCAGCTATGGTCATCTGGGTTCGTGGATACGGGATCTATAGAGAACCAGAGCATCAGGGCCAGAGTGTAGTGGAACAGGGCTGCTCACTTGATGGTGGCCAGGAAGAAGACAGACAGATGGGGGGGGGGGGGCGGGGAAGGGGAGAGAAAGGCACACTGGCCATGACTGAGCCCAGCCCGGGAGGGTTGCGAGCCTCCATCACACAAGTTTTTGAGGGGATATAAAAACTAAACCACAGTCCCCGTGGTATTGAGGGACAGGGAGTGAGCCGGTGAGCTAAGAAGATAAAATACCTCCGGTGAATCTTGGCACGGGGAGCACGAACTTTAGCCTTGAGTGGCTGTGAACTCCAGGCCGACCCGTTCTGTTTAGCCAGCTGCTTCTGCACTCTCTTCAAGGCCCCAGGTCCCTGCTTGGTTAGCCATCTTGGATTCATTCATCTCTCTTTGCCCCTCAGCCATTGTGTTGGTGACATTTTCAGGTCTGACTCACCCTGCGTGCTGATCGCTGGAGCCAGATGTCACTCCATGACCTTGTCCCTATGCCTGTGGTGGCCCCGTGTTGCCGAGGGGGGCACTGGTGTACTACAGGGCCTCTGGGTTGCATCAGGCCAAGGGCTCAGTCTGAGTCAGACTCAGGAGTACTGATGCCCAGCCAGCGGAGGCTCAGTTTCCCGCCCTGCAGCGGTGTTGCTGTCAGTGCTGAGAGATATAAGCAGGGCACCGGGCGCGGGTGCACAGCCGGTGTGAGGTGCCATCTCTATAGACCACACTAGTCTTGAACTCACAGAGCTGGAGATCCTCCTGCCTCTGCCTGCTGAATGCCCTGAGCATCAGTGCCGACTCTCATTGTCAGGATTCTTTTTACTTTTATTTTCTGAGATGGGGTCTTTTCTATAGCCTTGGCTGTCCCACAAAGATTCCTTTATTGTTTTACAATCACATTTTAAATTTATTTATTTATTTGCGGGAGGGGCTGGTTGAGCAGATGCCGCGCACTGTAAGTGGCATTCTGAGGACAACTTAAGAGAGTTGGTCAGTCAGTCCTCTCCTTCCACCATGTAGACCCCAGCTGTCAGGCTTGGTGGCTAGAGCTTCCCCGCTGAGCCATCTCACTGGCTCAGTGTTCTCTTCTGTTTGTTTTCCACTTTTATGTATGTGTGCACATGCGTGTGGCACTTGTGTGGGTGAGGTAGAGGTCAGACACTGACGTTTGCTGCCTACCTCAGCTTCTACCTTACCTTTTGAGACAAGGTCTCTCACCGAACCTGGAGCTCATTCATTCAGCTGGGTTGGCTGGCGAGTGCCAGTCCTGGGTCACATGCCACCACGCTGAGCTGTCTACGTGGGTGGCAGGGGTCTGAACTCAAGCTTGTATGGCAAGCCCTGTACCAGTTTCTTAGCTCCTGGTTATCTGTGGCTTTCTCTTTCAGACAGGACCTCGGGTAATCCTGGCTGGCCTTGAACTCCTGGTCTCCTTGCCCCCACCTCCCAAGTGAGCATATAGGCATGTGCTATACCGCACCTGGCTTGCTATTCGGGACAGGGTCTTCTTAGATCACGGAGGCTCCCCCTCACCTTGAAATGCTCCCACCTCGCCTCCTGAGCAGTGTAAAGTAGGATTCCTGCATTGGGTTTCTTGGCATCTCGACTGTAGAAATGTGGGCAAGCTCAGAGCTCCAGGCTCCTCCTCTGTGGAAAGAAGTCATTTCCACAAATAGCAAGAACAAAAATACCAAGCCCGTAAGAACACCGGGTGACATTTGGGACTTGGAGGAGATAAAGGAACAGATGTCTGAGGTAAGGTGTGCTCTAGGCAGCTGTGCACAGGTCCTAAGGCAGAAGGTACCCGGTTGTTAGAGAGACACCGAGGCTAGTGGGGCTGGAAGGAGGGTGAGCGGGGTGAGGCAGAGTCCCGTGCTTTCCTGCATGGGCTGCCACGAGTCTTTGCAACAACCTTGACTCCGACCGGAGAAACCTGGGAGTGAATGGGCTGGGTTGAGCTGAGATGGACAAGATCTGAGGTGAGTCCCAAGGTGGGGAGCAGTCCCTGAGACATTCCAGGCGAGATGGGTGACTTAGGGCAGGGCGGGACGACTGAGGCAGCAGCAGAGGTCAGATGCCCCTGAAGCCTCGTGTAGGATTCGGAGTGTCCGTGACGCTTACAGGTTACTCAGAAAGGTTTGCCCTGTACCCCCAGCACACAAGACCACACTCATCAGACTCAGGATTCCACAAGGTTTTCTTCCCTGTGGGTAAACTGAGGGAGAGCTTCAGGTCAGGGCTAAGCCAGCTGCATCTGGAAACCCCATCTGGCCGAGCTAGCCTGCTCCCTCAAGGTGCCTGCCCCTCATCCAGCAGAGGGCGCCATTTCCCCACAGAAGGCCAGAGTGCAAGCTGATGTGCATGGAGAACCTACCTGGGTCCAGCCTCAAGCCCAGCTCAGCCTAAGCAAATTGCAGCGAGAACACCCCGAGGAGACAGAGACCCGACCTTGAGGGGCTGGGCTTCTGCACTGACCATCTTGTGAGAGTGGGCATTCCAGAATATTGGGAGGCAGGCGCTTTGGCTATCCTGGGGTACAATCAGTCCGGCAGCCTTGGAGCAGGTGAGGGCTAGTGTGCCACCCAGGGCTGGGGCTTAGCCCTATCCCCACTGCCAGAAACCAGAGGCGCTGCCAAGTGAGCATGGCAGGGTCCTTAGAGAATAGGAGCTGTGCCCATGCCCCTACAGATCATCCCCCAGGGCAGCTGCAGGAGAAGCAGGGCAGGGCTTCCAACACCTCAAAGCCCACCTCCCACAGAGGCGCTCTTCCGTGTGGGAACTTGTGTTGACTCTCAGCCATCCCTCTCCGGTGCTCTGTGACCCACTGAGTCAGCAGGGTGAAGACACAGGAAGCCCATGGATGAGAACACCCTGCCAGCCCTAGAGCACCACCCCTCAGAGGGGTGGGACCAGCACAGCCTGGAGCCGTGCCAGCCGCAAGGTCTTCCTGGTTCTAGAAGGTGGACGCCACACCTGGAAGAGGGAAATGACCTTTGGCATCCCTCGGCTGCTGCTGCTGAGTTTTGTGGCCTATGTGGGTGACATCCAGACCCGTGACAGGCCCAACTGGAGGGAATGAGGTGGCTTCGAATGCCTGGCACCCAGGTGTCATCAGTGTCACGTTATGTGTTCTCTGAAGAGAGAGAGGTGTATTCGTTTTCTTCTCTGAGTTGACCTGGGCTCCCAGTTGAGGGCACAGGCCCCACATCTTGGTGGGGAAGTCATGGCTCAGGCACACGATGCCGAAGGTCACATGGCATCGGTCTGGAAAGTAGAGTTGAGCACTGGTGTTGCTCGCCTCATTAGACCCAGTCAGGGACCCCTGCCCATGGAGCACTGTAGCCCATGTTGTGGTGTGTCTTCCCACCACCCGTCTAGAAACTCCCTCCGGCCACTCCCAGAGGTTTGTTTCCATGATGGCTAAGTCCCATCCAGTTGACAGTTTAACCACAGCAGGGACAAGCAGGCACTCAAAGAACAGACCTTGGATTGGGTGAGCAGAGACACTGGGGGCTAGGGGCTCCCCGCCCCACTGAACCTGCCCTGTCCTCCCCCCCCCAACAGGTGAGACCTTCCTGCCCTACTACACTGGCCGGGCCATTGACAGCATTGTGATCCAGAAGAGCATGGACCAATTCACCACGGCTGTTGTCGTCGTTTGCCTGCTGGCCATCGGCAGGTAGCCACCCAACCCATACACGTCACTCCTGCAGGAGGGAGGGCAGGAGGGAGGGCAGGGGGGAGGGCAGGAGGGAGCAGGGCCAGCCCAGCACCGCAGCAACCACCCAGACTGACATCGGAACCCTTTGGTTGGGACGCATCCTAGAGCCATACCCTCTTGTCTCTGAAAATGGCTCCAGTCCCCTGAAGATAGCTCTCTCTCTCCCTGGCTGGTCGGTGAACAGCTCAAAGGATTGGCTTTCTACTCTGCTGTAGAAGGGTCTGGCTGCCAGTGTTAAGTCCTTTACCCTTGCTATAGGACTTACTGGGGAGTGAGGAGGTCTAGACCTGGATGTCATTCCTACAGAGTGGCCTGTCCTCTGTCCTTGGGGAGGAGGGGCTGCAGGTGGGTGGTGCTGCCTGCCGGAAGGACACCGGCTATACCGTCTCTCATCTTCAATCAGCTCATTGGCCGCAGGTATTCGGGGCGGTATTTTCACCCTCGTATTTGCCAGACTGAACATTCGCCTCCGGAACTGTCTCTTCCGCTCACTGGTGTCACAGGAGACAAGCTTCTTTGATGAGAACCGCACAGGTTGGTCCCTCCTGGGGACTTTGGGTGTCCAGGGTGAGCTAGTTTCCTGTGGGCCCCCCAACAGCTGTGTGGCTTGCCCCACCAGCACTTCCTGTGGTCCAGTTCCGGGTGAAGCCCTGGGGCCACCACAGGACCCTGGCCAGGCCTCTTGAGCTCTCTGCAGTGACCAGGGCCTCTCTTGTCTAGTGCTGCCCAAGAGGGAGGCCTGCAGAGGCCCAGTTCCTGTGGACCGAGTGATGGGTGGGAAGAGTTAGTAGGGATAGAAACAGCATGCCCGCCATGGTCCCAAGCACTGGGCCAGGCCACACCTGTCCCACCCCTCCTGAGCAGGGACCATTTCCCTCCTGTAGTTGCCGCCCCATGGCTGTTGCAAGGCGTCTTCTAGTCCAGCATCCCACAGTGTGTGAGCAACGCTGCTATGCGTTTCTCTCGGAGCTCGAGGCTGCGTCTGAGGTGGGCGTGGGGGTGTTTACCCACTCTGCCAGTGAGGCCTAGCAGGGAGAAGTTTGGAATCTGGCTGTGGTGGGCACATGCGCTGTCATGTTGGCCTTCCCCAGCTGACCTTCAGCCAATTTCCACTCGGTGGACAGGCAGGCACCTCATACGACATGCTGCAACCATGTGTGGTACAGGTGGCCTCAAACAAAACAAAGAAAAAAAGAAAACGGTACCAGGGCTTGTCTTCCAGAAGTGCTCCCCATCATCCCCAAATAGCATAGTGGGGGAGAGGTCTGACTCCTATTACCCATCTCAGAAGCCCCTTAGCGTCCCCTCTGCACCCCCCGGCAGCTCTGGGCATCCTTGCCACAGAGGGCTGAGTGCCTGTGTTCCAGGGGACCTCATCTCCCGCCTCACCTCTGACACCACCATGGTCAGCGACCTGGTCTCCCAGAACATCAACATCTTCCTGAGGAACACGGTCAAGGTCACGGGCGTGGTGGTCTTCATGTTCAGCCTCTCCTGGCAGCTCTCCCTGGTCACCTTCATGGGCTTCCCCATCATCATGATGGTGTCCAACATCTATGGCAAGTACTACAAGGTAAGCAGATGGCGTCTGGCCCCTGGCAGTGCCTCGGAGGCTACACGAGGCTGTTCTGAGGCAGTCTGTGTTCAATCACTGTCTTCACTTGGTCACCGGGATCTCCTGAGGCACTGGGAAGCAGTGAAGCGGGCTGCTAGTGACAACTTTAGGTATCAGCCAGGCACAGTGGTCACACCCATCATCCCAGCACGTAAGGTCGAGGACTGCCACTACACATTCAGACCCACCTTAGCCAGAGAGGAGGCCCTGGTAGGAACCGAGGACACAAAGCTCTGTGGTAGGAATCTCCCTGCCCCTGCCTTCCTTCCTTCTCATTGGCCTCTACCTCTGCCCACCTCAGGCCCCACCTCTAAGTGGGTAGAGCCTTAAAACAATTTGTTTAGGGTCTACCATCTTTACAAAGCACACGTACCACCTGCAGCCAGAGGTGACCTGGCCTGCTAGAGGTCCAAGGAGTAAAGGCACCGCTGTGCAAACTTGGGGACCTGAGTCCAATCCCCAGAGTCCACGGAAAAGGCAGAAGGACATAATCGACTCCATAAAGCTGACCCATGCCAGGGGACTTCTGCCCATATCCCTAACACACACACACACACCCCAGACGTGACTTGGGACCCCCCCTCTCCCAGGTGCAGTGTGCCTTTTTTCTGCTGTGACCAAGTGTGACATTCAGGTCATGGAAGCAGCTCTATAGGAAGGACACACTCGTGCCTGCTCTGGCAGCTGTTGTGTTCGTTACTGCAGAGCGGACTGCCGCAGGCCTGCCTCCCCTCTGAAGCCGTGTGCTGCTGATAAACGCTGTCCCTTAGTGCTCGCCGCTTCCCATACTGTGTGCAGCCTGAGCAACAGCCCGGAACGACTATCCTGGCGCCAGCGCGGGGCCGGGTGCGGACGCTCCTTCCCTAGAGCTAACTGTAGTCCATGTGTGGTCAGTGGTCTCACTCAATGTCAGTGGGGGCCCTGCTTCACTGCTCTCCCCAGTGCTGGGCACTGTGAGTGACGTAAGAGTCTCCCAGCCCCCCCAGGAGCTCTTCTGGGTTTGCTCTCTTGAGTCCGTCTCATCAGTTAGGAGGAGATGGGGCTGGGGTGGACAGAATGGGGTGGAGGTGCGCTCAGAGGGACAGTGAGGTTGCCCTGCCCATCCCTGTGCACAGAGGCTCTCCAAGGAGGTCCAGAGCGCCCTGGCCAGAGCCAGCACCACGGCCGAGGAGACCATCAGCGCCATGAAGACGGTACGCAGCTTTGCCAACGAGGAGGAGGAGGCCGAGGTGTTCCTGCGGAAGCTGCAGCAGGTGTACAAGCTCAACAGGAAGGAGGCAGCGGCCTACATGTCCTACGTCTGGGGCAGTGGGGTACGTGTGGTCAGACGTCGGGGGTGAGTGGATGGGCGTCCAGATAGGGATCCCATGCTTGGGTGACAGTCCAGGTCCCCACATGTGGGTGTCAAGTCATCAGAATCTTTCCCGGAAAGACCATAGTGCCCTTCCTTCAGAGGCCTCTGTCCCCCCTGCAAGGTGGCTGGGCCAGCAGGAACATGTATCCTCAGGCTAGCTAGGACCTAGGCTGTCCTGAAAGGGTGGGGGCAGGGAGATAGTTTCTTTGGAGGAAGTAGCTGGGGGGGGGGGTACAGGGAAGCCAGGAGGCAAGGACTACTCAGGTGCCACTACCTGAGACACTACCCCCTAAAAATGCCTGCGGACCCTCTGTCAGCTCATCCACAGCTGGCCACCGTCTGCCATACACAAGGACACTTGTCCCGCTGCTGGACTTCACTCTGGCTTGGGGTGGGGAAGGGCCTCTGGGGATCCTGGGAAGGTTGTGGGTTGTTTCATCCCTCAGACACCCCACCCCCAAATCCGCAGCAAAGGTCCCCAAGATGCTGCCCTTCAGGCACATACCTGAAGGAACAGAAAGGCCTCTCCTGCCTGCTCTGGCTGCTGTGTGGCCTTCTTGGCGCCCCAACCTCTCTGAGTCCTGCTGTCTGCGGTGAGAATGAGCAGGCCTGCCTGGCCCAGCAGAGGAACTTGAAGGTGGCATGTGCCAGCCAGGGCCTTACAAAGACAGCCTTGTTCTGCTGCCAAGCCCACGGCCTGCTCCAGCTAGGGGCCCTTGTAGGGAGCTGCTGGGGGAGGGGCATGAGTGACAGATGGGGCAGTGGAGTTTCCGTTGGTGTTCAGCGCTTCTAAGGCTGCCCTCCAGCACCCAGGGAGATGGTTTAGTGGGAACAGACACTGTCACCAAGCCCGGTGACCCGAAGTCCTCTCCTCAAGCTTCTCTTCTGTCTCCCTGGTCTTACAGGGGACAGACTTGGGGACAGAGTAGAGGGCAGGGCCCAGGGCTGGCTAGGGCGGGGAAGCATACGTAAGCCATGCCCATCTCCTTCCGTGCAGCTCACACTCCTGGTGGTCCAGGTCAGCATCCTCTACTATGGGGGCCACCTAGTCATCTCGGGGCAGATGAGCAGCGGCAACCTCATCGCCTTCATCATCTATGAGTTTGTCCTGGGAGACTGCATGGAGGTGAGGGGCAGCCATGGGAGGGCGGGGGTGTGAGGCGAGAGCAGGTTCCGGTTTCTCAGGGGTGGGTAGGTTTGAGCCAAGCAGAGTGCATGGAAGATGGCAGTGAGACCCATCCCAGAACAATAGGGCACCTCTAGGAAAAGTGTCGGAGAAGCAACCACTGGGCTGGCACAAACGATGAACAGGTGGAGCCCTTACAGGCGCGTTGCGTGTGTGTTGTGAGCGCCCACTGACTTCACAGCAACCACGTGCCATCTTGGTGTCACCTCGGTCCCCAAGATGGACATAACTATGACAGTACCTCAAGGGCTGCACACAGGAGCCAGGCAGACATCTTCCACCCATACTCTGCTGCCACATCCCTCAGCGTGAGGTGGGGCAAAATATTTGCACTCTCTTGTTTCTGAGAGAAGCCACCTCATTGCTTAAAAGCACTCGGTGGAGACCACTTCTGTTTTGGTCCATGTTTACACTGGGTGTGCTTGTAGCACTTGTAGGATGTATACGGAGTATCCATTAAGACCCATATTAAAGATTAAATTAGGGCTGAGGCTGGCTTTCTTGGCAGAGTGCTTGCTGAGCATGCATGGCTCTGGGCTCTATCCCCAGCTCAGTGAGGCGTGCTGCTGTGGAGCGCCACCAAAGCGCTTGAGAGGTGGAAGCGGGAGGGTGGGAGGCAGAGCAGGGGACTAACAGCTGGCAGGCTGGGCATCAAGTCAGAGTCCCCAACACGCATCTGGGATGTCTCCAAGGTTCTGTGGTGTCCCCGGAGGGAGGGGACCCAGGCTGATCACATCATGGCTTGCCTTTTGTGGACTTCCTTCCCCTCCCCCAACACCTAGTGGGGCATCAGGCACACCTTTAACCCCGGACGCAGAGACAGGTGGGTCAGCCTGGTCAAATGGTAAAGTCCTGTCTCAAAGGATCACCTTCAACTACATGTTGAGTTGTTTGAAACGGTCTGGGTGGACGATTTGAGGCCTAGAAAAAAAAATTGCCAGCTTGTCACGTGCCTTTTAATCCCAGCTCTCGGGAGGCAGAGGCCCAAAGATCTCTGGGAGTTCAAGGCCAGCCTTCTTTACTTATGGAGTTCCAGGATAGCCTTTGTCTTTACGGGGTGGGGGTGGGGAGAGAAACTTAGAACCCGCAGTGGCAGCCAGAGGGCTGTCGGTGGGACCAGAATGTGTGTCTTCCCTGCAGTCCGTGGGCTCCGTCTACAGTGGCCTGATGCAGGGAGTGGGGGCCGCCGAGAAGGTGTTCGAGTTCATCGACCGGCAGCCCACCATGGTGCATGATGGAAGCCTGGCCCCCGACCACCTCGAGGGCAGGGTGGACTTTGAGAATGTCACCTTCACCTACCGCACTCGGCCCCACACGCAGGTTCTACAGGTAAGAGCTGCTCAAGGTCTACCAGAACCATCCCACGCCTTGGTTGTGAGGCCAGAAGCAAGAGAGGCAAGGGCTCCACTGAGAGCCCGCTCATTAACCCTCCAGTAAGAGATGCTGGAGAGGGCCGGTGATGTGTCACACAAGTGTTACACGGAGAGTGCCTGCCTAGTGGGAACCAGGCCCAGCTTCCATCCCCAGTACCAAAGGCAAAGGGATTGTGTGTGATGGCAGTGCGGGGCTTCTTCTTCTTCTTCTTCTTCTTCTTTTTTTTTTG
>NC_034612.1:14005767-14015230 GCF_900095145.1 Mus pahari | reverse complement strand
CCTGGAACTCACTCTGTAGACCAGGCTGGCCTTGAACTCAGAAATCCGCCTGCCTCTGCCTCCCAAGTGCTGAGATTAAGGCATGCATGTGCCACCACTGCCCCGAGGTGCAGGGCTTCTTTAGTAACTTGACAAGAAGCCAGGTAGGTAGACTAAAGCTGTGCTGTCATTGGAGTGAATAGAATTCTCAATTTGCATGCCACGCCCTTCCAGAAGCACTGGCAAAGTCATGGATCTGGCTTCTGTAGGGGAAGAGGCAGTAACAGTGATGGAGGGAGGTGACCTTTAATCAGGGAGCAGGAACTGACCAGGTGGCTGTCTACAGAAAACACTCCAGACAAAGGAGACTGTAAATATAAGAGTCACCAAGCCAGTTCTGGTAGCTCAGGCTTGTCATCCCAGCTTCTGATGTGGCCCAGGGCAGGAGGGCCACAAGTTCAAGCCCCACCCAGGACTGCACAACAATGAGTACCAGGCCAGTCAGTGAAAAGAGAGCCGAGCTATCTTTCCAACCTTTTGGGCGTCTACAACAGGAGGATTGCCACTATTTAAAGGCTGGATAGTAAGTTCTAGCTGGCCCCGGGTCCCGTATAGGGGATGTAGCTCAGTGGTTGAGCTCTTGGCTAGCATGCACATGGTACTGGGTTCAGTTCCCCAGTACCTCAGAAGAAGCACATATGTTCAAAGTGCCTCGGTCCTGGTATCTTAGGAAGACCGTTCAGAGGCCAGCAGCACCGCACGGGGCAGTCAGGGGGATGTCCTCCTGCTTCTAACACTGGAACATCTTGTGTCCCTGCAGAATGTCTCCTTCAGCCTGTCCCCGGGCAAGGTAACGGCTCTGGTGGGGCCGTCAGGCAGCGGGAAGAGCTCGTGTGTGAACATCCTGGAGAACTTCTACCCTCTGCAGGGCGGCCGCGTATTGCTGGATGGCAAGCCCATCGGTGCCTATGACCACAAGTACCTGCACCGCGTGGTGAGTGCCACGTGCTTGTTCATCCCTACACGCTTCCCTTTCTTACAGTGAGCTATGACACAGATGGAAAGAAGGGTGTAGTTCTGTCGCTGATGTGACCCGTTCCCCCCTTGCAGAAGGTTGTGGCTCTCCACAACTACCACATGCCCCCTTCTCCTCTCCTAGAGGTAGAGCCCCGCCCCATCTGGGTGACATCTGTTCCCTTGATTTGCACTAATGTGACCACCTGGACATTTGATCAGCCCTCCAGGCTCTGCTTCCTCCAGCCTGAGCTTGCTCCAGGCAGATCTGAAGTGCACAAGGTCCCTCCTGTTCCCGCAGGCCCCTCACCTGCAGGCGCAGACAGAGCTGAAGTGCAGGGCGCACACAGGCCCCACTTCCTTCTTGTGTAATGTTTTCTTCAGCAGACTTGCACTCCACCATAATTCTTACTGTGGCAGGGAGTGAGTATGGAATGTCTTGGTGACACTCACCCTTGTTATTCTCTCTAGCTCCTGCTTCTACTTAAATGTCCTTCTAAAATCACACACACACACACACACACACACACACACAGAAATGATTTTTTTTCTTTAAAAGAAAGAAAAAGTTAAACCAGTGCTGACTGACACACGAGCAGAAGGGCCTGTACAGGTGTTCAGTCTGTGTACTATGCACACCATCTACCCAGGAGAGCCCTTCACTGCTGGTGCGTGTGTGAGTGTGAGTGTGTGTGTGTGTGTGTGTGTGTGTGTGAGAGAGAGAGAGAGAGAAAGAGAGAGAGAGAGAGAGAGAGAGAGAGAGAGAGAGAGAGAATGAATGTAAGCAAACGTACCCATCTAGGCGAAATAGCACGTGTGCATTATCAGAGCGGGATCTCGGGGCCTTCCGTGTTAGATGAGCGACCTACCACTGAGCTAGCAGAGCTCTAGTCTCCATGCGACAGGACCCACAGGCTGGAAAGTCCCCCTGCACTGAGCATATGTAAGCAGAGATGGGAGGTGGAGAAGGGTGTGTGACCCACTGGGCTGCAGGAAGAGTCCTGGGCAGCTGCAAACGTGGATTCCCAGACGGCCAAGTGTCAGCGTGAGGAAGCGGCTTCCTGCAGGCTTTCTCACTTCCTGGTGGTGAAAGACATCAGGCCCCACTTATCTGCTTATTATTCATCCGGGTTTCCTCCGGGGAATACTGTCTCCTTGACTTTTTTAAAATTATTGCAAGCACAAAGCAGTCAAGTGCCACACTGTAGCCTTGAGTTAGTGATTTTTTTCCTTTTTCCTTCTCTTTTCTTCTCCCCCCTCCTCCTCTCCCCTCCTTTCTCTCTTTGTCTGTCTCTGTCTCTATTCATACATGTGGCATGCATGTTTATAGCTGTGTGCTGAGAGGCCTGGAGTCAGCCTAGATCACTTCCGTCTTACAGTTTGAGGCAGGACTTCTCTGTGAAAGCCATCGTAGCTGTGACCCTCTCACCTGCCAGTGCTAGGGACCCTGTCTCTGTTCTCTGAAGCTGGAGTTAGAGGCGGGGTCCTCGGATTTGTTCAGCAAGTGCTTTAACCCCAGGCCTGCTGTAGAGGCTGGACACTAACCACAGCTCTCGGGGGCTCACACAGGAGGGTTGTCAGGATTTCAAGGCAGCCTGAGCTACATACTGAGTTCTTGGCGAGTTTGGATGACAGAGTAAGACCTGTCTCAAAAAATGGAGCGGGGGTTAGACAGAATAAGGGCAACTGCCCGAGAGGCCTGCTGTCATGCGCCCTGGCAAAGTCACAAAGCTACATTCCACCCCTGCCCTGTGCTCGGAGCAACAGGATTGCTGGCTCCAGACTGTCATTCTCTGAGGCCCGAGGCCTAGGATGGTCTGGGTACCTCGGGCCCTGCTAGGAAGGGAGAGGCACAGCTGAGCTTGAGCGGCGGCAGCGCAGGTCAGATTTCAGATCTGAGCCGCCCGCCCGGCGTCGGTCAGGCGGAGCTTGGGGCTCTGTGACAGCTGGAGGGTTCATGACAGACTCTCCAAGTCACCTTGCTCCCCGATCCCCCCCCCCCCAACAGATCTCACTGGTGAGCCAGGAGCCCGTGCTGTTCGCCCGCTCCATCACTGACAACATCTCCTATGGCCTGCCTACCGTGCCCTTCGAGATGGTGGTGGAGGCTGCACAGAAGGCCAACGCCCATGGCTTCATCATGGAGCTGCAGGACGGGTACAGCACAGGTACCAGGAGGCGACTCTGAGTTAGGGACTGATGCACCCAGACCCCGTCATACTGGTTCCTTCCCATCGACATGAAAACCTCATCACAGGAACAGCTGTGAGGTAGCCTCGGTAGGGCATGACCTCCTCCTCCATCAGTCTTGAACACTTGGTAAAGATCGTGTACACCACCAGGCATGATGGTACATAAATTTTCAAGTTCCAGGCCAGCCTGGTCTACAGAGTGAGTTCCAAGCCAGCCTGGGCTACACAGTGAGACCCTGTCTCAAAAAATAAACAAACACGGACTGGATGGCTTAGGGGCACTGGCTGCTCTTCCAGAGGAATGGGGTTTGATCCCAGCACCCACATGGTGGCCCCCAGCTGTCATCTGCGACTCATGTCCTAGGGAAGACAGTACTTCTGGCCTCCAGGGGCACCAGGCACGTGGTGAAGCCCTGGCTGTCCTGGAACTCACTCTGTAGACCAGGCTGGCCTTGAACTCAGAAATCTGCCTGCCTCTGCCTCCCGAGTGCTGGGATTAAAGGCGTGTGCCACCACACCTGGCAGTAAAATCATTTTTTTAAACAAGCAATGTTTAGCTGCACATGGTGGTGCAGGGAGATTGCTTCAAGTTCAAAGCCAACCAAGCGCTCATGAGGAGACCCTGCCTCACCAAATGTGTGTGTGTGTGTGTAAAATATTAATCACTAGGGCCACTTGAAGGCTTCTTTTGTGTGAGGGCAGCTTTCCAGAGTCAGTTCTCTCCTTCCACCCAGGGGCTGGGATTGAACTTAGCGTTGCTGGTGCAGAAAGTGCCTTTCCCTGTTAAGGCATCTTCCAGCCCTTTCTTGGGATATTTTTCAGACATGGTCTTACTGTGTAGCCCAGGCTGGCCTGGAGCCCGCATCACCAGTTTCCAAAAGCAGAACACTCGAATTACAAATGTGCACCACGACACTGGTCTTTTACTGGAGTTCCATTATGTAAAAATACTGTCTTTTTATTCTGCCTTTTAATAGAAAAGGCTCGGCTCTTTAATTCTGCGCCTGGCCTTTGTCCTTAGCACACCTTAGTGACCTGTCATATTGGTGCAAGGACCTGCCCTGCCTCCTCTTCACCTGCATAAGTGTGTAGGCTTTTACAGTGATTAGTTGACTCTGTTTCCTAATGACAGACATTTGAGTTGTTCTTATTAACATCTGTCTTGTAATGACACTACTGTAATCACACCCATCACCACCTCTGGTCCTCTGTGGGAGAGAGCTGACCGAGGACATTCCCTGACAGGCTTGGTGACACTCTGTCAGTGTCAGGGCAGAACATCACAGTGGAAGCAGGAGATGGTCCTCAGCAGACTTGCAGCAGTCTGCAGTGCACTGTGATGGGTTCGGGCATCTGCCTGGTGCCCGTGGGGGATGAGCCACAGTGTGCCACCCCTCTGCATGGAGGGCTAATCTGGGCGTCTCTTCCTGAGCTGCCCTTTGTGGGTGGTTGCAGCTGGGGGGCCCCCTCAGAAATGTCTGCCAAGCTGGTGCCCAGGTAAATGGGAGAGGCCTCCTAAGAGCTCACCCTGCATCTCCTCCACACAGAGACTGGGGAAAAGGGAGCCCAGCTGTCAGGCGGGCAGAAGCAGCGGGTGGCCATGGCCCGCGCACTCGTGCGGAACCCACCTGTGCTCATCCTGGACGAAGCCACCAGTGCCCTGGATGCAGAGAGCGAGTACCTGGTGAGTGGGGGCAGCAGATGCTGGGGACGGGCGAGGAGGGAGGCTGTGGCAGGCAGCCAGGCTGAGCGGTGGCCACAGGTTCTCTCAGGCCAGGAAAGGGAAATGGACACACAGCTCCAAGCAGAGCTACAGCCAAGTGACATGGGTAAAGCAGGGTGCCAGACCAGAGGATCTGATGAGGAGCCCCACCCTGCGATGCTCCTGTTCCCTCCCTCCTCCCTCCCTCCTCCCTCTACTCTTTTTTGCTTTTGTTTTTTAGTCCTAGCTCAACCCCAGGCCTTGTACCAATGCCCCACCCTGCAACTACAGCAGGGCTCTAAGCTGCTCTTCCCCCTGAGCCTTGTGTCCAGTGGTAAAGTGGATAGTATTGGGGCAAAAACATAGTTCTTGCCTCAAGGAGATAACACATAGCTTATTCTGGAGCCAAATTAGAGAGACTGTGTGCAGGAACAGACTCAGGTTATCCCAGTTCCATGATCAACGTGGAAGCAGTTTCCAGTGTCATGAAATTTTCACAACAAAAGTCACAGCAAGACACTTTTCAAATACATTGATGGGGGGTGTCAGGGCGGTTATAGCAAAACTGGGAGCTCTGCCACAGGTTTCATTTGCAGTCTGATGACACGCTTAGCTTTTGGGTTAGTGGGAACTAGGGTTTGCTAACTTGACCCATTCCAAAGGGTTTTGTTAGTCACAGCTTGTTGAATCTGACACAGTGGACAAGAACAACCTCAGACGGTTGAAATTCCTGAGCTATAGCCATAGCTCTAATCACACACACACACACACACACACACACACACGTTTCCAGAAATTCTCAGTCACAGTTCCTTATGGGCTAAGCATGACATTTTGTGCATATATTTTATCAAATACTATTTATCAAATTTTAAAACGTCCCTCATAAAGCAATGGCTGGTGAGGGTGTAAAGGAAGGCGGTCCTTCATCATAGTGGAACTACTAACTTGGTTCCCCCTCCTCCATCTGGTAATACTTACATGCGGTATGGAGCAGGACTGCTATGGAATAAGCAGGCAGTGGCAATGCACACCTCTGAGCCCAGCACTTGGGAGGCTGAGGCAGGTGGAGCTCTGAGTCTGAGGCAAAAAGAGCGAGAATTCCATCGGTTTAATGCAGTGAGGATAACAAGGAAGGAGAAAGCATTTGAAGCAGCAAGGTTTGCCTATTGTTTAAAGAACCAGATTGGCCAGGTCCCCTGTGTTTATAGTTACTGGTACTCTCTGGACTGTCTTCCTAGATGTATGTATCTTTTAATTTTAGCTTTCCTTTTAGCCAGCTCGATGGTATAGCTGTAAGCTCACAGGGAGTAGTAGACTATCACACTGTGGCTCTTGCCTGTGGACACTACTTATCTGCTTTATTGTATTGGCATCATGCCAGATTTACTGTGGAAATGTAAATGGAAAGCCACATCGGAGAAGGAATTAGCTGAGACTCCAGGTCCCCGGACCGCCTCAGCGTATGCTGACAGTAGCAGCAATGGAAGCGAGGCTCAGGCCTGTCAGGACTCAGCAGGTCAGAGCCTTTGCAGAGCTGATGGATCTTTTTACTTTAATGGAAGTGGGGGTCTGACAGGGAATCACTGAGTCTATTTCCTTCTCATCAGCAAAATATAAGCACTGTTTAAATTAGTCCCTGCTAAATTGTACTATGGGACAGTCTAGATGCTAACTTAATCAAGAAACATTAGCACTTAATGGATAAACTTCTTGAATGTTGCTGGTCTTAGAGACTAACTTGTGTGCATTGTATAAGAGTTAAGCCAAGGCTTTGGGCGTCTCTAGCTGGAGTGAGTGGGGTTCAAGGTTCAAGGTACAATAAGCTTGTGATAGGGCCATTTACAGTGTTTAGGTTACTGTTTCTATTGATTTAATTGGCTTGACTTTGTTTTTGAGACAGGTAGCTCTGGCTGACCTCAAATTCACCCCCACCCCCAGGATTAAAAGGTGTGCACCACCACGCCCAGCTATCTTTTTTTCTTAATAAGAAAATGTTTACTGGGCAGTGGTGGCGCACACCTTTAATCCCAGCACTTAGAAGGCAGAGGCAAGTGGATCTCTGAGTTCGAGGCCAGCCTGGTCTACAGAGTGAGTTCCAGGACAGCCAGGGCTACACAAAGAAACCCTGTCTTGAAAAGCCAAAAAAAAAAAAAAATGTTTATTTAATTTGGCTGTAAGAATCTTGATTTAAAATATTGATACCCTAGAAATGGAGGGTTTTTTATAAACAATTTTTTTCTAGATTTATTTATTATGTATACAGCATACTGTCTGTGTGTATGACTGCAAGCCAGGAGACAGTTCAAGATCTCATTATAAATGATTATGAACCAGGCTGGTGTTCTTCCAGAGGACCTGGGTTTGACTCCCAGCACCCGTGTGGCGACTCACAACCTCTGCAGCTCCAGTTCCCAGAGAATCCGGTCAAGTGCCCTCTTTTGTTCTCTGTGGGGCACAGTACACACACACATATATATATATACCCAGGAAAATACTTTGTTTCCTTTTAAGATAGGGTTTCTCTGTGTGGCCCTGGCTATGTGGAGCTTGCTCTGTAGACCAGGCTGGCCCCTAACTCAGACATCTTCCTGTCTCTGAATGCTGGATTAAAAGTGTGCACTGAGCCGGGCGTGGTGGCGCAGGCCTTTAATCCCAGCACTTGGGAGTCAGAGGCAGGCAGATTTCTGAGTTCGAGGCCAGCCTGGTCTACAGAGTGAGTTCCAGGACAGCCAGGGCTACACAGAGAAACCCTGTCTCGAAAAACCANGGATGGTTGTGAGCCACCATGTGGTTGCTGGGATTTGAACTCTGGACCTTCTGAAGAGCAATCGGGTGCTCTTACCAACTGAGCCATCTCACCAGCCCTAGCTTTTCTTAATACAGGCCATGATATCTTCCTTTAATTAAAGAATTTTGCTCTGATAAAGAGATGAGTGGGGACTGCTCTCAGGATTCACCCTTGGTTCCCTTAGAACCTCAATATTTAAAAAATTACTCAGATTATTAATTATATTTTTATGAGTGAGCTTTTCCTTCATGTATCTATGTGTACCATGTCCATGCCTGGTGCCCACCGAGACCAGAAGAGGGCATCGGGTCCCTTGGAGCTGAAGTCACAGACTCTTGTCAGCCACCATGTGAGTGCTGGGACTCAAACTCTGCTCCTCCAAAAGCAGCAAAATGCTCTTCACCGCTAAGCCATCTCTCCAGCCCCTAAAATTGATTTAACTCACATATAATAGTACTAATTTCTACAAGTTACCACTTTTATAATTTCTTTTCCTTTCTCACATGATTTTAAGCAGGCTGCCTGTTCATGATTCTTTTATGGCATGGAAAACCTTCCAGTTTAGGAATGCTAAGCGCTCCCCATTGAGGGACCAGAAAGCCAGTGATTATAGTCCCATCCCCCACATTTTCAAGTATTTCAAGTTTGAAGTCTGTAAATCGTCATATAGACCCTACTGGCCCAGCCCTGCCACACGTAGGGCTTATCCCCCAACAAATCTTTTGAAAAAGCCTTTTCTTAGTTTTTTTTTTTCCTTTGAAAAATTGCAAGAGCCAGAGGTGGTGGTGCACGCCTGCCTTTAATCCCAGCACATAGAAGGCAGAGGCAGGCAGATTTCTGAGTTCAAGGCCAGCCTGGTCTACAGAGTGAGTTCCAGGAGAGCCAGAGCTACACAGAGAAACCCTGTCTCAGAAAAAAAGAAAAGAAAAAAGAAAAGAAAAGAAAAAAAAAAGGATGGGAAAGCAGGTTAGTGGCCCAAAGAGCACAGGGTGAAGTTCCTTGTGGGGACTGAAAAGTACTGTGACTTTGTGTTTGTAAGAGCTTAACTAGCTGAGGGAGAGGAGACGCCAGACCAGACCGATATCTGTGTCTAAGAGTAAGAGGACAGAGCTGGTTGAGGTCAGGCATCAGCGGGCCCCGTGTCAGTTTGGAGTCAGCTCCCTGCCTGGGAACCCTGGCCTGACTACAGCCCTCCACAGGCAGCCTTGTTCATCACCGCTGTTTCCAGTCAGGCATCCCTAGCGGCCCTAGGACCAGAACGGCTTCTGTGAGTGTAAAGCTTAGATGCACACCTACAACAGCTGGGTTAAACACTAAGAGGGTCTCTGGCCAGAAAAAGCAAGGAGCCCAAGGTGAGGGGCAAGCCTCTCTCAGAAGGCCGACCTGCAGCAGCACAGACAGGGACACTCACCTGCAGGGAAGGTCCCAGTGTAGCTCCTGTGACCCAAGGCATTTCCTGAGCTTCCTTGGCTCAGGCCAAGCAGATCTGTTCTGAATGGAACCTTAGGACGAGCTGGTATAGTAAAGATTTTAACATAGGTACAAGCATAGGGTAAAGGAAAGCTGCCCCGGGAGGAACTGTAAGATGCAGCCAGTGTCTTACCAAAGGGAGAGTGGCCCGCCTTCAGAGTGGGCATTTTAATACAACATGTGGTCTCCCTGTCTCTCTCTAGCTTTTCTTTTTTTCTTTTTTAAAGATTTATTTATTTATTATATGTAAGTACACTGTAGCTGTCTTCAGACACTCCAGAAGAGGGCGTCAGATCTTGTTACGGATGGTTGTGA
>NC_034612.1:13994791-14005088 GCF_900095145.1 Mus pahari | reverse complement strand
TCTCTGTGCTAGGAGCTGCAGTGTGTGTGTCTCTGTGCTGGAGCTGCAGTGGGTTTTGGGTGAGGTTTATGTTCTGCTTTGGGGACAGAATGCTTCTGCTTTCACCTGAAACTATCCTTTCCCACTGGCTCTGGAATTACCGTGAACATGTCTCTAACTCGAGAGTCACGACCCGGGATGGTCAGATGTGCCTTCCCAGCTGGGCCAGTCATGTTCCTTCATGCCCTGAAATGGAGTGTATCTGTCCCCTGGGTGGGAGATCAAGTGGCTCTTACCTTTATTACCAGGCTCCAGGAAAGTCCTCAGCCTAAGGCAGCAAGGCTACAAGAAGCAGAAGCCGGGAACAGGATGGTTTGAGGAAAGTCAGAAGACAAACTCAAACAGCAGCAACCCAAAGTATTCCAAAGGCAAAGAAAGCCAGAGGGGCAGCCAAGTGCCTGCAGACATCTAGGAGCGGGAACCGCCTGCAAAGGCTGGCTGACTCCTCTGATGAAAGTGGATGATGGGTCTTGGAGCCCATACCGGGTACTGTCAGCACATATCCAGGGCTCTCACCTCAGAGGGAGAGAGCTGATCCTGGAGCCCACAGACTCCAGGCACAAGGATTTAGGTTATCCCAAATTCCAAGTTCCAACATGGAAGCAGTAACAGAACAAATTGGAAACAGAGAGGCAGGTTATAGCCAAGAGGGGAAATCGCAGCTTCTCTGTCGGTTACAGGGTGTTAGATCAGACACGGGTGGGTTAAGAATGACTAGCTAGGGGGCTAAAGCCAGCCCAATTTAAGTTGTAATTAGGCCCAGCAACCTTGCAGTCTCTCCACATGACTGCAGTTCTGTCAGAGCTGTCTGTTAGAGCTATTAGTCAACCAGCCTTTGCAGACACAGCCTCTTTCCTGAAACCCTCACTCAGTGCGCATGTCCTTGATCCTGGCTAGTGCCACATCCCTCCAAGGGTTGATCTGCTTTCACACAGATGGTGACTGACCTGCTCCTAGGCCCCAGGTACCACTCTAGACGATGGAGTCTTAGGGAAAGGCTGACCAGATAAACAAGACCTCTGTCCGAATGGTATTTCCACTCCCATAGGACAGACAGGTCACAAACAAGGAAACAGCCCGGGGTTTCTGTGCTACAGAGAAAAACTGTCAGTCATTCAATACCGGGAATGGGATGGGCAGCCATTGTCCAGCATAAGCACTCTGGCCATCAGTGAGTGCTGGGAACTAGACACAGCCGAGCTTCATTTTCCTGGTGCAGAGGTTATAGGCATTTAAAGGCACAGCACGGGAGTGAGTAGAGGGCAGAGCTGGTGTAGAATGGCAGACTGTCAATGTGGGCATACAGTATGGCCCCTGTGTCCAACAGAAGTGATAGAAGCGGACTGTCTTCCTACAAAGGGTGACAACGTGACTCTCTCTATAATCATGCTCAACAATAATGCTCTCAGGCCCTTGAGAGACATCTGTGGTTATAGGAGGTATACTTATGTCACAAGAGTCACAGAAGGGCACCTGTGTCTCTGAGCCCTTGTTAGTAAATGCACTAGGGAAGAAGGCTAGGGCCAGGGCAGGCACGAACACCCACACTGAGCATCTCAGGAAGGCATCCAAGGATCCCTGAACATCTGGGAGTCCCTCTGCCGCACAGGAGCATTGTCTTGGGGGCTGTATGGAGTTGATAGATACTCTGTAGCACTCCCTGTGAGGACCAGGCTGTAAGTCACCACTTAGCTAAGTCCTGGACGCACAGGAGCCAGCTGTGGGGAGCTCTGGGGCTGGGTAACAGAGTTCCAAACCAAAGGTTGGGGTGAGTAGAGGCAGAGAGAAGGCGGAAGCAAGAAGAGGCAGATGCCTCCGGCTCCCGAGGGCAGTTTGGACTTTTTGTAACAAGTCACTTGGTTTTATTTTTCCAGCCTTTTTAAGTGTAAAGGAAACAAAGCAGAAAGTTCCTAGTTCCCAGCTCTCCTTTCACTCCTGTCCTGTCCTCTGCCATTCACACTGCATCTGTGTGCTATGTCTGCTGCAGTCCTTCCTTTACTGCTGACTATAAAGGTCTCATTCTCGGGGTGTAGTTCTATAGACTCTGACAAGCAGGACAGCACAGTGCGCACACACACACACAGCACGCTATGTGAGAAACTAGTACAAATTTGCATCAAATCCCAAAGCAAGATGAGAAGCCAGTGGAAGCAGGTGTTAGGCACGAACTGACCAAAACAGTAAGGAGCCTGGAGAGGCGGTGCACACCCTCCACCCCAGCCCTCCAGGAGGCAGGAGGAGGAAGGACACTCTCAGCTCCATGAGGTTTGAGGCCAGCCTGGGCTACATAAGACCCTGTCTTAAAACCCAGTGCAGGCCAATGAGTGCCTCAGCAGGTGAAAGTATGCGATCTGAAACTTGCCAAGTTTAGTGCCAGGGTGCCACGTGGTAGGAGGCAACCAGTTCCCACAGGTTGTCCTTTGACCTCCACGTGTGTTGAATGTTCCGTGTCACATGCACACAGACCAAGTGTGCGTACATATGCACACGTACACAGGTGTATGCACACACACATGTGCAAGCATGACTAATTTTTAAGGGAAATGAGTAAGACTGCTTTTCTTGGCCTGGGCGTTGAGGCTGCAGGGGTAAAAGATGTCTAGTTCCTCAGGTCCCCCCTGTGTCAGCACCTGGGCTGTCTGGAGTAGAAACCCAGGAATTGAGCTGCCTTGGTCCTTATTTTACAACCCAAGAACTGAATATCAGCTGGCAGCAGGGGGATAGGTGAAGGCAGGGCGGTGGATTTTCGGGGGCGGGGGGAGGGTGACGGTGCAGCCTGCTCACCTTCGGTCCCTGTTCCCTGCAGATTCAGCAGGCCATCCACGGCAACCTGCAGAGACACACGGTGCTCATCATTGCACACCGGCTGAGCACTGTGGAGCGGGCGCACCTCATCGTGGTGCTAGACAAGGGTCGGGTGGTACAGCAGGGCACACACCAGCAGCTGTTGGCACAGGGCGGCCTCTATGCCAAGTTGGTGCAGCGTCAGATGTTGGGGCTCGAGCACCCCTTGGACTATACAGCCGGCCACAAGGAGCCACCAGGCAATACTGAACACAAGGCCTGACAGCGGCCCCCTGGCTGAAGCACTGGAGACGACCTGCCAAGTCCCACTCCTGCTTCTTGCATCTTGCCTCCTCCCACTTGCTCCCCAGGCACCCGCCAGCTGCCATGGGCTTACCCCCTTCTACTGTGTCCTTCTGGCTCCTCCAGGTCTCCAAGGTACAGCAGCCTTTTTAAACCAAGCTACCAGGGTTTTTACTGCTCAGTTCAAAGCACTCCAGTCAACTCCAAGATTTCAAAAACACCTTTTTGGGACTGGCAGTGAGCAAGCTCACTAAGATGTTTCCAAGACTTCTGAGCCAAGAGTGCACGACCCTTTCTAACTGCCTGGAGGATGTCTGGGAGAGAACTAAGCACTACCCTTTGCCTCTCGGGAGAAGCAGCCTCCCTGTCCCCTAGGGGGACACAAGGGTTGGCCTTTCCATCCTTCCAGTCTCCCGGCTCTGTGAGTCAGGCCAGAGGTGGGGCAAGAGATGGGAGGTGGCCCACTGCCCATCAGCCCCCTGCCAATCAAAGCCAGTCTCACTGTGAACCACTGGGACCTCAGCAGAGGAGGGGCTGGCCAGGCCTGGTGGGCCTTGGGGTGCCCTCAGCCCCGCACCCAGCACTTGAACCCTTCATCCTCTCCCCTGGCTGACACCTTCCCTCCTGTCCAACCCTGCAACTCTGTGGAGGAACCTTGTCATTTGTAAGATATATTCTCAGATTGGTGGAGGGGACCAAGGCAATGCCCAGGGTCTGGCTTTGTCCTGGTTTCAAGATTTGGGAGAACTGGGTCAATAAAGTGTACTACCTCTGACCTCTACCCGTTACGGTTTCCTTGGATCTGGCTCTCCTCTGGTCCTTGCACAGCACAGACAGCTGTGTACACAGCTGACACAGTACAGACATAGTACAGTTCGGTGCTGTGTCCTGGAGTCCCTGTGTTGTTCACATCCCTAGGAATTGAGCAAATGTGTGTGTATGTGTGTGTGTAAACTGTCTCCACATACCAGGGACTCCTGAGTTCCCATGGCAGCTAAGTACCACCTAACAGCATCTGCTTTTGTCCCCCACCCAGTTTGAGGTAGAGAACACTGTCACTATCTAGGGGTCTTGATCCAGTTGTTTTCTCTTGTCAGTCAAAAGAATTAAAAGCTAGGATGTATTTACCCCAAATTTGTGGGCCTGCCTTTGTGCAACTGACCAGCCCTGAGTTAGGGGAGGGGGACCCCCTTGAATTTGTCAGGCTGGTCCACAGCCCCACCAGCAGGACAGAAAGCCTGACCTTTGATCTCGGTTGAGGCATCTGTCCTGGCCCTCTCCCCATCTGTTCCATTTCTAGGTCCTCGGTACTACTCGGTGCTGTGGCAAGGGAGGCCTGGGCCTAGGCAGGGCCTGTGGGTAACTTTGGGCATTTTGTTTTGGTGTTTTGGTTTTTTTCAAGACAGTTTCTCTATCTAGTTCTGGCTGTCCTAGAACTCGCTCTATCGACCAGGATGGCCTCAAACCAGGATGGCCTGCCTCTGCCTCCTGAGTGCTAGGATTAAAGGTGTGCGCCACTGCCACCACCTGCCTCAGCTTGGGCTTTGAGCCAGGGTCTCTTTCTGGTGAACTTGTAACATCTGGGGTCCCAGGTGGATATTTTGCCCATGAGCCTAATCTGATGGAGGCAATGCTTCACTGAGATCCCCCTTACCGGGTGTGTCTAGGTTTGTATCAAGTTGATGACCACTAACCTGCACGGGTATCATCGGATCCCTGCTTTGCCTTTGGTTGTCTATGGCAACTAGAGTGTGTAAATACGTCTTTAATGTTGTAAAGACCCAACAAGATACACCGATGAGCTGAACTGGCCCAAAGGAAGCTGAGGTGGCCAAGGTGAGCTTCCATGTCACGGAATGGGCCTCGACTTCCCCAACTGTAAAAGGGGCTGTGCATTTCAAGAACTTTCTGCCTCTGTGCTCTTACCTCAATGGGGGGGGGGTGAGCACAGGTCGTTTGTTTGCTCTTGTTGAAACAAATGACCCCACTCTGAAGAAAGGTGTACTCTCATAGTTTGGGAGATCACAAATCTAAAGCAGGGTGTCATGGGGCCCTAGAGGAGAATCTTATATGCCCCTTCCAAATTCTGGTGACTCCTGCTGTTCCTTGGCTGATGGTCCCATCCCCCAGCCTTGACCTCTGTCATCACCAGCCTTCCTCTGCCCTCAGCTCAGGTCTCCCTCTGATTTTAGCAGAACCACACCCAGGTATTTCAGAGTCAGTTTCCCTTGAGAGCCTTGACTGACTTAGTCATGTCTGCACAGACCTTTCCTGCAACTAGGGTTCAGTCACAGGTTCCAGGAACTTGGCATGGGTATCTTTTGGGGGTATCCATTCAGCTCACCACAGAGGGAAACCTGCAACCTGGCTCATGGTAACCTCGGCACTCAGTCAGTTTGTAGAATGGAGGACTAAACGTCTGTAGTCTTCAGATGTTCCAGATAAGGTTGGAAATACCAACTGTAGAGTAGAATCCAGCTGCTGTTTCTGCTTCTCCGTCCACCCCCCTGACCCCACCTGCCAACCCCTCGCCCCCCATCGAAGACAGTGTAGTAGAGTTGAAGAGAAAACCCCAGGGCAGACAAGTTGTAAATCTCAAAGCCGCTGGGAGAAGGATAAACCAGCATTTTGGAAAGCAGCCACTTCAGAAGAGTTAAGGAAGCCCAGAGTACCAAGAAAAGCATGGCTTGCTGGGTTCTGACTAGCCTGGAGGAAGAGGCTGAAGAGAATGAGGAAGCCCCTCCCCCCACCCTCAAGCAGAACTTTCCCCTGGGGACACTGGTTACTGGTCACTGTTTCACCAATAGACTGGCTGTCTCCATGAGCAGGGAGATGAAGCATGCCTGCAGGAATGTCTGCCCAGAACTCAGGGGCTGCAGCCTCAGGGCTGGGCCTTCCAGCTCTCTCAGGGGCTGCAGCTTCCAGATCACGGTGTGAGCAGCTGCCACGGGGCCCTGGTGTGGGCAGGCACCTCCGAGCCTCTCCCAACACCAGTCTCCTCGTCCCTCTCAGGCTAGGGACCTGGGACTCTTCCCCCTCTGCTCAGTTCCAGCACCTGGTTTATAAGAGATGCTTTGCTTGTGGAAGAACCTTCTGGAGACTGAGCTAACACCACTTTTAGAGGCTAGCAATGAATTTAGAAATAAATGTTATTTTGGACAGAGTTTAAGCTTACAAAAAAATCCTTAACAGCCTTCATAGTTCCCTCACACAAACACCTCATATCACAGGTTCGCCTCTCCCCGTGGGACCAACACATACTCAGTCACTAAAATGCCAAGCTTTTCCACCAACACTTTTCTGTTTCATGGTTCAAACCTGCGTGCTAAGATGCATTCGGTGATGTTTCTCAGTTGCAGTAAATGACACACTGTATAGGACTCATCACGGCGATGCCTGCTGTCACCAAGGTCTAATTCCAGGGCATTTTCACCACTCAGAAGAAAGCTCTGTGCCCACGAACCCCACATTCCCTCCTTTCCTGGTCCCTGCTGCCACTAATCTACTTGATCTCAAACTGCAGGGTGTGGACATTTTGCACAAATCACCTAAAAAGGGTCCCTGTGTGGTGGCTGGCTTCCCGCTCCGCATCATGTTTCCAGTGTTTCTCCATATTGCAGCATGTGTCAGAACATTATTCCTTTTTATGGCTGAATAACAGTCCATTGTATGGAGAGGCCACACTCTGTGTGTCTATTCAGCCACGGAAGGACATCTGGTTGTCACTGCCCTTTGACCACTGTGAAGAGTGCTGCTGCGGACATCTGTGGTTTTGTATGGATGTCGGTGGGGTCACAGGGGGTCGGTCTCTCTCTCTCTCTCTCTCTCTCTCTCTCTCTCTCTCTCTCTCTCTCTCTCTCTCTCTGTTTTTTCGAGACAGGGTTTCTCTGTGTAGCCCTGGCTGTCCTGGAGCTCACTTTGTAGACCAGGCTGGCCTCCAACTCAGAAATTCACCTGCCTCTGCCTCCCGAGTGCTGGGATTAAAGGCATGCGCCAAAGAATTCTCAACTGAGTACTATCAAAGGGCTGAGAAGCACCTGAAAAAAATGTTCAAGATCCTTAATCATCAGAGAAATGGAAATCAAAACAACCCTGAGATTTTACCTCACACCAGTCAGAATGGCTAAGATCAAAAATTCAGTTGACAGCAGATGCTGGTGAGGATGTGGAGAAAGAGGAACACTCCTCCATTGCTGGTGGGATTGAAAGCTGGTANCAGGCTGGCCTTGAACTCAGAAATCCGCCTGCCTCTGCCTCCCAAGTGCTGGGATTAAAGGCGTGCGCCACCACGCCCGGCTCAGGACGACTCTCTTAACTACTCCACTGTTTTCACAGCATCCACACCCACCGGTTTATGTTCCCAGCAGGCCGAGGTGCCCCATACCTGCCATCCCAGCAATCAAAAAGCTGATGCAGGAGAATCGTCTCTAGTTCAAGCCCAGCCTGGATTACAGTGTGAGACGGTCTTAAAATTTAAAACAATAAAAATAAAAACACATAAACAAAGAAAGGCAAGTATTCCAGCCCCCATGCCACGTCTCCTCATCCCGCCAGTGTTCAGTATTTTCTGTTACTTGCTTACTTATAAGCGTCCTGGAGGCGATTAGGTAGGGCAAACTTGAAAGCTAACTTTCTTTTTCTACTGTTGATGAGCACATGCGTGCATGTGTGTTGGCAAGCGTGTGGGGAGTGTGCACATATGTGCACATGCATGAAGAGGCCCGAGGCCGATGTTGTGTATGATCCTGTCTCAATCGAAGCCAGAGCCCCACTGTAGGACAAGTCCTTATAATCAGTTAGCCCAGCAGAACCTGTCTCCTCCTTCCAAGGCTGGAATGGCAAGCAAGCCACCATGCCCACCTGGCACTGATGTGGGATCAGAGGCTCTGTCCTCATGGCTCTGTCCATAGCCAGTTTGCTTATTTATAGATAGATTTTTTTTTTTTGAGACAGGGTTTCTCTGTGTACCCCTGGCTGTCCTGGAACTCTCTGTAGACCAGGCTGGTCTCTCCTGAGCTCTGACATTAAAGGGACAACTACACCCAGCTCTAGAGACAGAATCTTACTCTGTAGCCCAGGCTGGCTTTGAACTCATAGACTCGCCTCCTGCCTCAGCCCTCAGAGTGCTAGAATTATCAAAGGTGTAAGCCACTACACCCAGCAAAAACTTGCTTATTTATTTATTTAGGGCTGGTGATTTGGCTCAGCAGGTAAAGGTGCTTGCTGCCAAACCCGATGAGTTGAATTTGATACCCACAGTCCACACAGAACGGGGAGAACCAACTCCTGAGAGCTGTCTTCTGATCCTCATCTGGATGCCACGGCGTGCGCACGCGCGCACACACACATGATGTAAAGAGCCTTTGGGGGCTGGGGAGATGAAAAGTCAGCACTGCCTGCTCTTCCAGAAGACCCATCCCAGCTCCTACACTGTGGCTCAAAACCATCTCCATTCCCAGGGGATCCAGTGCCTCTTCTGATCTGACAGCACTGCGTCCGTGTGCTGCACAGACTAACCTTCAGACTAAGCATCCATGCACATCGGCTCAGGTTGGGCACAGGTACACAGGTCAGCCCGGTCAGGTTATTTTCCATGTGTAGGGCCGGGGAGGCAGAGGGAAGGCTGGCTTCTGACCAGAGGCCACTGGCTCAAGTATGAGGATGTGGGATGGAATCCGCACGCTGGGTCACCAACTGCTAGGTGTCCCAGGGGTTAGAATGCCCTGTGTCAGGTGCTCTGCTAGATCCCTCAGACACCCTGAGTTAAAGCTTAGGCTGGCCCCTAAAGCCTCCTGGGCAGGTTTCAGGATAACAAAGTGACACTTAAAATAACACTGGATGAGAAGCCAGGTAAATTCGATTCACTGGTTCTCTGGCTGAAGGAACCACAGTACTGCCCAAGCTATACAGAAACCTGACTCAAAAAACCAAAAAATGTTTTAAAAAATTGTTTTGTTTTAAAGACAGGGTCTTCCTACTGTAGCCTCAAACTCACAATCCTCCTGCCTCAGGCTCCAGAATGTTGGGATTCAGGCCTTCCTTCCCCTGCCTATGGATGTTGGCATCTACAAAGACTGGGAACCCGTTGTGTGTCTATCAGCCTGGGGCTGGAAAGTGCAGGTCGGGAGAGTGCAGGCATTATCCTCCTCAGTGGGAATGCTGACCACTTGAGAACTGACTTCCCGCTTATTCATTAAGCCAGACATTTGAATTTGGACTTGTGGTAGAATATTATCTGAGGAGATGCTGTGATCTATCTGCACGTGTTCCCCATGGATGTCTGAGAAATTTGATCCCCAACCCCACAGGCACAGAGAGGCCATGGAGGGCTCATGAATAGGTTGACTGTCTTCACAGGAGTCTGCTGTCAAAGCAACTCGGGTTCTATGCTCTCACTACATGGCGCTGTCTACCAAGCAGGAGGCCGTCGCCTCAGCCTCTGAAACCACGACACATAAATCCATTTCTGTTCCTGGTAAATCAACTTGGTCTGTACCATGTATGGCGATACATGCTTAAAATCACAGCACTTGGGAGGCAGAGACGGGGGGGGGGGCAGTTGTCAATAGTTCAAGGTCATTTACGACTAGATAGTGAAGTTGAGGCCAGCATGGGCTGAATGAGATCCTATCCCCAATACCAAAGAATTGTAGCCGACAGAGTACACATTTGCGGTGGGATCTGTCTCCGAAATTTGGAGACAGAGCATGAACGTGATGCACAATCATTTAGTTATTTCATTAAGAATAAAAATAAGGGACTGGCTAGATGGTTCTCTGGTTAAGAGCACATATTGTTCTTACAGGACCTGAGATTCCCAGCACCTATATTGGGTGGCTTACAGGCTTACAACCACTCCAGCTCTAAGGGATCTGATGCCCTCTTCTGGCCTCCAAAGGCACTGCACTCATGTGCACATACCCACACAGAGAGATACATATACGCATAATTTAAAAGGAGTGGACTAGAGAGATGGATTAGCATTTAAGAGTGCTAGCTGGGGGGCTGGTGAGATGGCTCAGTGGGTAAGAGCACCCAACTGCTCTTCCAAAGGTCTGGAGTTCAAATCCCAGCAACCACATGGTGGCTTATAACCATCTGTAACAAGATCTGACGCCCTCTTCTGGAGTGTCTGAAGACAGCTACAATGTAATTACATATAATAAATAAA
>NC_034612.1:13984848-13994398 GCF_900095145.1 Mus pahari | reverse complement strand
TAAGGGGTGGCCAGATGGCTCAGTGGATAAATGCCTGCCCCTGACAGCGCTAAAAGACCTAAGTTTGTCTCCAGGTTCTTGTGCATGGTGAAGGAAAGAAAGATCTCCTGCGGGCTGGCGAGATGGCTCAGTGGGTACAAGCACTGACTGCTCTTCCAAATGTCCTGAGTTCAAATCCCAGCAACCACATGGTTGTTCACAATCATCTGTAATGAGATCTGATGCCCTCTTCTGGTGTGTCTGAGGACAGCTACAGTGTACTCACATATAATAAATAAAATCTTAAAAAAACAACAAAAAAAGAACTTCTGCAATCTGTCCTCTGACCTCCACACAGCGCTGTGACACACACACACACACACACACACACACACACACACACCACCCCTGGCATGCAGAGGTAGGAGGATCTCAGTAGGCCAGCCTGTGCTACGTAGCCTGACCCTGATGAAACCATGCTCAGCGGCTGTCTTAGGTATTGACACACACGTCTGCCATCATGGTCTTTGAATGGTTTTGAATATCCAAATGATCCCTGGATGTGGAGGATAGAAAGCTGAGAACCTGTGCCAACCCCCACTTTGATGACTCGTCCTGGGAAGACTTCCTGGGAGGAATAGAAACCAGTTCCACTGGCTCTGCTGACTGAACAATGACGTCACCGAGCCCACAGGAGCAGGCCTGTCCCATGGGGAAGCTCCAGTCCACCCTGCCATCACCCTGGGGAATCCCAGCTTCCTCTAGAGCACTGGTTCCCAGCCTTCCTAATGCTGTGACCCTTTAATACGTGTTGTGGTGCCTCCATCTATAAAATTATTTTCATGGCTATTTCATAACTATAATTGTGTCACTGTTACGAATCGTAATATAGAGATCTGATATGTAGGGTATCTGCTATGTGACCCCTTATGAAAGGGTCCATCAATCCCAAGGGGGGGGGTCTTGACCCACAGGTTGAGAAACGTTGCCCTGGAGTCTGAAAAACAGACCTGGATTTCTAGAACGTTCCAGAGATGGGTGCCTATAACCCCAGCACTTAGAGGATTCTCATGAGTGGGAGGCCAGCCTCGGCTATATAAAACGCAGATCTAGATTAGCCTGGGCTACATAGTGAGACTGTCTCAAAAAACAAATAGTAACAAAAATATTCCATGCAGAGATGGGGCTTTCCCTAGCACTGACATAGCCACCGACACAGGTCACTTGTTTCTGGCCTCAAGTAGGGGAGCACTGTCACTGTAAACATAAAACTTACTGAGTTGGGGAGCTGGCTCAATTGGCAAACCGCCGGCTGTGTAAACATGGAGATCTCATTAGATTCCTAGGACCCACATAAAAAGCTGGCCACGGCCAGGTGGTGCTGCACACCTTTAATCCCCGCACTCAGGCGGCAGAGGCAGGCAGATCTCTGAGTTCAAAGCCAGCCTGGTCTACAGAGTGAGTTCCAGGACAGCCAGGGCTGTCATGCTTTGGGGGGGGGGGGAGGCTGGCACGAAGCTAGAGAAGTGACTTAATGGGTAAAGGCGGCTTGCCCCCTAAGCCTAGAAACCCAAATTCAATACCTCCAAAACCCACCCACATAAAGGTGCAAAGAGAGAATTTATGTTACAAAGTTGTCCTTTGACCTGTACGCATGCATGCACACATGCAAATGAAAAATGATTTAAAAAAATTTATTCTCTAACTGGCCAGTGACATGGCTCCATGGAAAGCCATGGATCTGAGCGGTCTATCTGGAATCCACATAAAGGTGAGGGGGACTCAACTCCACAGAGTTGTCACCCAGGCGCCAACTCCTAACCTCTACTGAGGGTCTGCCCGCGCACACTAAGTGCATACATGTAATAACACTGTTATCCAAGGTTGTCTGTCCTCTGACTTTTTTGTTGTTGTTTTTTGAGACAGGGTTTCTCTGTGTAGCCCTGGCTGTCCTGGAATTCACTCTGTGAGTTCCATTCATTTAAAGAAAAATTCATAAACTGGCCATTTAACCATCATAAATAATATAATCCAGAGGCACTGGGCATGCTCACACTGTTCTCTGAGTTTTTAAATAGATCTTTTAATTTTATGTGTATGGGTGTTTCCCCTGTGTACCACATGTATGGCTTGTGCTTTTTGAGGGCACTGGATCCCCGAGAGCTGGAGTTAAACACCTTTGTTAGCCACCATGTGGGTGCTGAGAACTGAGTCCTCCAGAAGAGCAGGCAGAGCTCTTAACTTCTGAGCCATCTCTCCAGCCTGCCTCTTTGAACTTTTAAAACCACATTTCCTTTCTCCTCTGGTCTGAAGGTCCAGGCTTTGGAGGTCGTTACCACCCATCTGGGGAGACAGGGGGGTGACAGAAAGCATGTGGACTCAAAGAACCTCCAGTGACCACTGTCTAGGTGTGTGTGCCAGAGGGTTCACTGTGCCAATTCCTCTTACCACAAATCCACGAGGCCATTACTATTAACCTCCCTTTTCCAAAAAAAGAACAGTGGGATTTTAAAACCTGTGAAAAAAAAGCACACAGCTAAGTCACAGACATAGGAACTGAGGGGCTGGGGTACAGACGCCAGTGGGAGACTCCTCAACTTGTACGCATGAATTCCTGGGTTTAATCCCAGCACAGCAGAAAACCTCCAGCTCCCAGTTCGGGTGGTATATACACATACACCTGATCTCCCAGCACCTGGGAAGTGGAAGAACGGGATCTGAAGTTCAAGGTCATCCTCAGTATACCAGAAGTTTTAGCCTAGCCTGGCCTACATGAGACCCTGTCTCAAAAAAACAAATAATGAAACAAACAAAAATAAGAATAAAACCCCCTGGGAACTGAGCCCAGACAGCGTGAGTAATTGGACTCCTCAAACCAGAAATGGTTTTTGTTATTTTAGACAGGATGTGGCTGGCTTGAAACTTGCTACATAAATGTGGCTGGTCTTGAACTTGTGGACTGATATGCAGCCTCTCCTTCCACAGTATGCGATCATTCTTGAGTACCACTGCCCAGCTTCAAGCTGGAACTCTTAACTACATTTTACTCCTTTTACATTGTGTGGGGTATGGGTATAAGAGCGCATGCCACGATGCACACTTCCACCATGTGGGGCAGAGGACTGAACTTGGGTCTTAGCTTGGCAGCAAATGCCCTGCATGCTTAAAAGGGGGCAAAAGTAGAGAAGGCTGTGGGTAGAAGCTGGCCCCTGTGGAGACGTGCGGTCAGGGTAACTGCTGGTTAAGAATTCCAGACTGGGGGAAGCAAGACGGCTCCATGAGTACAGCGGTGGCGGTGGGGCATCTGCTTGGAACTGGTCCCACCCTAGCAGCACAGATCGTTACCGATGATAATCTATCAAACAATGCGCACATGTCACCACAACGACGGGTCAGCTGCCCCACACTGAGGAAGGAGAGATAACTGTGTTGAGTCACTAACCAGGATGCACTGGGAAGAACCCATCCCGGGAGGGCGGGCTCCCAGTGGCTTTGGATGGTAAGAAGGGAGGAAGCTGGGCCTTTACATTGCTGAGTCACCTGGGCAGTGCCAACAGCCACCTCAGAGGATGACGATGGCAGTCCTCAGGGTCACTGCAGCACCTCACTTGAGAGACTGAGATCAGTCATTCCAAAAGCATTTCCTGAGTGCCTGCTGTATACCAAACACGTGGCAGTCAGGAGAATCTGTCTAAGGTAATGAGATCAGAAGGGTGACGCGAGGAGCCAAGACTGAAGGAAGCCAGGAGAGAGGCACTACTGAGCTGGGTTGTCTGAGGAGGTGACAAATGACTTAGAAACTCCTGGAGAAGTGGAACGTAACAGCTGGGGTGCCGCTCAGTGGCCATGTGACCTAACAAGCTCCGTCCTAGACGTTTATCCAAAAGAAATGGAAATATCTGCTGAGATACACATAAGCATCCCTACTGTCGGAGGAGGAGCTACAAGGTGGAGCTCGCTGACTCTTCTGTGTATGCAGTGGAAAAGAGCTCAGGCCAGAGCACGGCTGCTTCTAAACTACGCGAGGGAGAGAGGCAGACACTAACGCACTAGGCACTGAAAGGCATGTATCCTAGGACTGCCTCTCCCACTACCTCCCCCTACCTCCACCCCATCCCCACCAACCCATCCTTCAGACCTGCCCAGGGCAGAGGACAGAACCTAGGGCCCTGAACATACTAGGCAAGTTTTGTTGTTTTTTTTGAGACAGAGTTTTTCTGTGTAGCTAGCCCTGGTTGTCCTTGAACTCACTCTGTAAAACAGGTTGGTCTCAAATTCACAGACATCCTCCTGCCTCTGCCTCCCGAGCACTGGATTAAAGACGTGTGCCACCACCCGTGTGGGCCAGTTTTGTTTTGTTTTGTTTTGAGATAGGGTCTCATTATGTAGACCAGGCTGATTTCCAAACACCATTTATGAGCCACCACACCCAGCACTAAGTTTGATCTTTATTTCTTCTATTCAGAATCTTCAAAGCTATAGAGACAGAAAGCAAGAGAGTGGCTGTCACAAACAGGGAGAGAGACTATGTGACAGTTTAATGGAGTCCAGGGGGTTATGGGATGGTGTTTTTGAGACTTGCGGCTGCAGGTTCACATTTTTGAGCTTTAAAATGTATGAGATTTTTTTCATCTCATTAAGAAGGAAAACTTTAAAAAAATAAAGGAAGAAAAAGATGAATTGATCATAGTGGCGAATCCCTGTCATTCCAGTACTCAGAAAGCTGGGGTGGGAGGACTGAGGCCAGCATTAAGTCTACATAATGCCACAGTTCTGAACCAGTCAGGGCTACAGGGAGAGACTGTCTCAAAAGAAGAATAGAAAAAAGAAAGGGAGAGAAGAGAAGAGAAGGGAAGGGAGGGGAGGGGAGGGGAGGGGAGAGGAGAGAAGGGGAGGGGAGGAGAGGAGAGAAAGGGAGGGGAGGGGAGGAGAGAAAGAGAGGAGAGAAAAATATGTGGGAGATGGCTATGTTGCCCAAGAACAGTGAGGTCAAAGGTCACAAGGCAGGGCCATCTGTGGGGCAGGCAATGGGCAGTGGACGGAAGGTGGAGGATGTGAGGTAGAAAGGACAGGAAGGTGGTTAGGTAGGAACCAGTGGGCTACCGGGGGGTGGCTTTAATGTAGGAGGACAGAGGGCATCGGAGGGTTTTGGTCAGGGCATGCCACAATCTCATTCTGGCTCAGTGAGGTGAATGTATTGGACAGGGGCTGAGAGGCGCCTCGGTTTCTTGCTGGGCTGGACCTGGGCTCGCCCTCCTCTGTCTATGAGGAAATGTGGCCTGGGGGAAATGTCTACAGCGAGCACAGCACGCAGGAAGCCCTGCTGTTCTTCGTAACTGAGGGAGCCTTAGGAGGAGAAAGTGTTTTGAAACATTTCAAAGCCTCCTGTGCAGTGAGTATGGAGGGCGCCAGGACCCCAGGCAGCACAGTCCCCCCCACTGACTCCTGGCAGAGACCCTTACATGCTCTGGCGACAGATGGGCAGTGGACACACCTCCAAGTGATGAGAGAGGTTGTTAGGCGAGCCACTTGAGGCTTTGCTCACAAGGCCTGCTTGGGTTCCCTGACCTCCGACTCTCTGGGTTTTTCTAGACAAGGCTTAGAAAAAGGGAAAGTTTGCTCTAAGCAGGAGCCTGGTTTCCTGTGTCTCTGCAGAACAGGAAGGTGGCTGATCTGGGCACACCCAGAAAGCACGCTCTGTCGCCCCACCTCCTCCTGGGTGTCCCCGTTGTCTCCTTAGTAGCCTTGACTGCTTCCTATCCCAGCTGCCTGTTCTCTTAGCATGCTGGATGTCTCGCAAAGGCAGAGGCTGGGCCTCTGAGCAGGCGCTCACACACTAGCCTCTGGGGGAATCGGCCCCGCTCTTTTTCCTCCCGGCTAGCTCCTTCTGGGAGTTCCCACACCTCCTCACACTCACTGCAGAGGAAAGGAGGCCTCTTGAGGATTTTGTGTCCTTAAACCTGTTTTCCTCCCACCCCGGTGCATCTGAGGTAATGGAGTTGTGTGGCAGTTGCTCGAGCCGAAAATAATCTGGGCGTCTGATCGGACCCCTCCCTTTCTTCAGGCCCCAGAATTCATCTCCAGGCAGGAGCTGACTGTGTCAATCATTCCTGCTTGCTGAAAGGATCCCGTTTCCTCTCTGCTGCTGCTCTACCGAGATCTGAATCACTATCTCACCCGAGGGCCCTGCTCTGCACAAGCAGGCATGCAGATTTTCTTTTTACCTGGGAGTTAATTATTTGTTGTATATATGTGTGTTACATATGTACTTGTTTGTATGTGTACACATGAATGTGTGGGTATGCATGCATAATATAAGCCATATAACTTAGGGTGTCTCTCTTGATCGCCCTCCACTTTGTTATCGTTTACATTTAGTGTATGGTTGTACACTCCTGTGTGTGTGTACACGCGCACGCAGGTCAGAGGACAAGTGTGTGGAATCAGTTCTCTCTGTCCACAGTGGAAGCTGCAGACTGAATTCGGGTGGTAGCAAGCACTTTTGACCAATGAGCCTTCCCTCTTGTACTCCACCTTATCCTTTGATGCCACATCTCTCCTTGGGCATGGGGGTTACCTACTTCTGTAGACTGGGTCAGCGAGCCCCAAGGTTCCTCCTCTTCCCACCTCCCCAGAGTTGGAGTTTTAGTAGAAATGCCACATCTGGCTTTTATAAGAGTGCTGGGACCCGAACTCAGGTTCTTACATTTGCACAGTCGGCTGAACCATCTTCTCACCATTTAGACCTCATTTCTCAGAACAGTTAGATTTATGAAAGAGATGGTAAAGCTAGTTCAGGGAGTTCCTATCTACCAGGTACCCTGTTTTCCCCTTCCCCTCTCTCTTCCCTCTGTACAGCTCTGGGATGGAGCCAGCATCGCATCTCTCCCATCTCTCTCGGCTGTACTTTCCACTTTCCTATTCTTCACAACTTTTCGTGTGTGTGTGTGTGTGTGTGTGTGTGTGTGTGCGCGCGCTTGAACTTGCTTGGGCAGGTGTCCATATCTATGTGCACATGGAGACCAGAGTTGACATCAGGTGTGTCTCCCTCTGTCACGCTTTGAGACAGGTCCTCCAGCTGAAGCTGGAGCTCGCTGTTTGGGCTTGGTTCAGTGAGACCCTGAGCAACAAGGATACTGATCTATGCTGCCCCAGCCACTTTGTGGGGCTGGGCTCAGAACTTAGGTCCTCGTGGGTGTGCAGCAGGCACTTTCCACACTGAGCCGTCTCCCAGACCCTGTTCTTAGCCCTTCCAAGCACTTTCCTTTCTTCGCATCTTACAAGGCACAGTTGTTACAATTACTGAGACATCAAGTAAAGACTAAAGTTTGTTTGGATTTTGGGTTTCCTCGGTATCCCCATTTTTTGTCTGCTCTCCTAGCACCAGGAAAGCATACCACATTTACCTCATTTATCTCTTTACACTCCTTTTTGCTATTTCTTGAACTTTTTTTTTGGGGGGGGGGGGTCGTGGTGGGCAGTGTCAAATGTAGCTCGGGTTGACCTTGAACTCACTGTATAACTAAGGATGACCTTGAACTCCTGACCCTACTGTCTGATTACAGGCATGCACGACCATGTCTGGTTTTATGTAGCTCTGGAATCTAACCCGAGACTGTGCAAACTAGGCAAGCATTATACCAATCAAGCTGCGTCCTGACGATTTGTTTGTTTGTTTGTTGTTTGAACTGAGACAGGGTCTCATTCTGGCCTTGAACTCCTGTCAATCTTCCTTCCTTGTGGTCTTGTGTCACCACACCCAGCATCCATCGGGGCTTGAGGAAGGGTCCTTTCCTGCCATCTGCTCCCTGGTTTTCTCTGGGATGGCAGGTTTTAGAAGGAAGAGCTGTGCTGCCTTATCAAAGGTCTATACAGATGCTAGCACTCTGAAGTCACAACAGGAGGATCATAAATCCAGAGTCTCCTCAACTACATAGTAAGTCTGAGGCCAACCGAGGGTAAACAAAACTCTGTCTCAAAAAACCAAAAAAACAAAAAACCTAACAAACCAAGCCTTACTTAGCCTTCTCTTTGTGAAGTCACTCTTCTCCCTTCCCACACGGTGCCCTTGGAAGAAAGTCTTTCTGCACCTATGGCCTGTGAGTGAGTCATGAGAGTCTCAAGGCTGAAAATCAGGTCCTCCCAGTCCTGGCCCACACCCTGTGCTCCTCTGAGCTTGGCTTAGCTGACCTCCTGGGCCTCACATGCCCTGGCACAGCGGCCCCTCTGTGGCCTCATCTGCTGCCACTTCCCTGTTAGTCACTGCCCTCAGGCACACTGCCTTCCTTGTCCCTCGATGTGGTCTGGCCTCTATACCCAGCCTCTCCGGCTGCCTAGAGCCACTTCCGCCTCCTGCTCAATCTGCTTTCAGCCAGTTTCTGTGTGCGATCATCCAGGTTACAGCATGGGCATCTCCTCTGCTGGAGACATCGGGAGATCTCTGCTCATGACCTCTGGGAGTCCTCACCATAGACTGTCTGTCCATAAGGCCCTGCCAATCCACCCACTCAGCCGCCAGTGCTAAAGCCTTGCAGAAGGCACAGTGCCCTTGAACACAGCTAGGGGGCACTGTTGAGGACCCTGACAAAGGGCTGAGAGTGACGGTGTACCCCAAACACTTGAAAGATGGAAAGGAGGGCTGGGCGTGGTGGCACAGACCTTTAACCCCAGCACACTGGAAGCACTGAGTTCCAGGGCAGACTGGTCTAGCAGACTAGCGGTTCTAGACCAGTCAGGCCAAAGAGGGAGACCCCTATCTCAACAGAAAGATGGATAGAAGCACCCCACACACCATGGGGACTGGAACTGCAGCTCAGAGATATAGCACTTGCTAGCATTGAGTTTGATTCTCAGTAACACATACAGATAGAGATACGCAGAGAGAGGAGAGAGATGGAGGGATAAAGGGGGAGAGGGGTGAAAGGAGAGGGAGAGAGGGAGGGAGGGAGGGAGGGAGGGAGAGAGAGAGAGAGAGAGAGAGAGAGAGAATATGGAGAGCCAAGAGCGGGTACATACACATCTGCAACTTGAGGCAGGGGGATTAATTACTTTGACTTTGAGGCTGACTGGAGCTAGCACCAAGCCAACCAAAGCAACAAGACAGTGGCATGCATCTGTAATCCCAACACTTGCAGGCGGACGGAGGGGTCAGGACTTCATAGCTGGCTTTTGATTTATAGCAAAAATAAGGCTGGCCTGAGTTACCTGAGATCCTGTCTCAGAAAAGCAAAATAAAAATAAAGTAGGAGGCAGGAGATGCCTTTCATCTCAGCACTGGGAGGCAGAGGCAAGCGAAACTCTGTGAATTCAAGGCTGGCATGCTGTACGGAGTGAACTTCAAGACAGCCAGGGAGATCTGTATATGTGTATGTGTATGTATATATGTATGTATGTATGTATGTATGTATATGTATATGTATATATATTTTATATTAAATAAAACAAAATAAAATAATAATTAAAAAAGCATAAATACACCAGGCGTTGGTGGCACACGCCTTTAATCCCAGCACTTGGGAGGCAGAGGCAGGTGGATTTCTGAGTTCGAGGCCAGCCTGGTCTACAGAGTGAG
>NC_034612.1:13900586-13983982 GCF_900095145.1 Mus pahari | reverse complement strand
CCAGGCTGGCCTCGAACTCAGAAATCCGCCTGCCTCTGCCTCCCAACTGGACAGACTTTCTAAAGGCTCAAGAGCAGCTGAAGAAAGTCGGGCAGCTCTGGTTTATCTGTGGCTGGGGGGGTGGGGGGGGGGGGGGGGGGCGCTTCATGGCAGAGGATGTCGGTCCCCCGCTGTGAGCCACCGAGATACAAAATCAATCAGCCAAGATGTCAGGCATCCAGCCTCTAAGAAGTCAGTCAGTTTAGGAAGGGCTGTCAAAGAGAAGTCCCCACGACTAAATCCAGATGGCTTTATAAACAGTGAGACAGCGTGAGAACCACACAGGTGCATGCGCTGGCTCTTACCACATGTCCTGTGCTTCCTCAGGACTCTAGACCAGCACTTTGTTATACTGATGGAAGTGTAGAATATGCTGGCACCCACATGAGGGGACAAGGCAGTCTGAGCAGAAACACGAGCAGAGCCAGGCCACACAAAGCCCAGGACCGAACATTGCCCGCACAGACTCTGAGATCATTATGACTAAATGGATAAAACAGTGAGTACCCTGCTGGCTTTGTTTTTTATTGTTGTTGTCGTCGTTGTTGCTGTTTTGCTTTGTGACAGAATTTTGTACAGCCCACTCTGTTCTCAAACACCCCAGGAATCAGTCCCTCCTGCTTCCCCCCACCTCCACCCAAGTGCTGGAACGCAGGTATCATGGCTGCTTTTATGTATTGCTGAGAGTGGAACTCAGAGCTCTGTACCTGTTAGGCAAGTACTTTACCAACTGAGCTACATCCAGGGCCCTTAAAAATGGGCCCTGGGGGTGCACATCTTCAATCCTAGCACTCAAGACAGAGGCAAGGGGATATCTGTGGGTTCAAGGCTAGCCTGGTCTATAAAGGGAGTTCTGGGACAGTAAGGATGGGAAGGGTGGGAGGGGGAGAGAGAAAGAGAGAGCTTGAGAGAGACTGAGGGGCCTGGAGACATGGCTCCTGACAAGGACATGAGAACACTGGCTGCTCTTCCAAGGACCCTGGTTTGGTTCCCAGCACCCACATTGTTTCTATTCCTGCACAAGCATTATGACCAGGAAGCAGGTTGGGGAGGAAAGGGTTTGTTCAGCTTACACTTCCACGTTGCTGTTCATCACCAAAGGAAGTCAGGACTGGAACTCCAGCAGGTCAGGAAGCAGGAGCTGATGCAGAGGCCACGGAGGAATGTTCTTTACTGGCTTGCCTCCTCTGGCTTGCTCAGCTTGCTTTCTTATAGAACCCAAGACTACCAGCCCAGAGATGGTCCCACCCACAAGGGGCCCTCCACTCTTGATCACTAATTGAGAAAATGCCTCACGGCTGGATCTCATGGAGGCATTTCCCCAACTGAAGCTCCTTTCTCTGTGATAACTCCAGCTGTGTCAAGTTGACACAAAATTAGCCAGTACACACATGGTGGCTCATAACTGTGGGGTTCATTTCCAGGATACCCGATGCCCTCTTCTGGTCTCTGTGGGCACCTGCTCTCACAGGAACATATACACACAGCCAAAGCAGTCATACACATAAACAAATAAAATAAAGAAAGAAAGAAAAAAAAAAACAGAATAAAGGAATAGAGGACGAAGACTGCGTGAGAAATTTTGTTTTATATTTGTTGCAAGTTCCAGAAAGACAGATGGAGAAGGCAGACAGACAGATAGACAGACAGACAGTGTGGGGCAGAAGCAAGCTGATGGCTCAGAGCCCGACTAAGAGCCAATGAAAAGCAGCCTCCAGATCCCAGGAAGCCAGGGTCTGGCCGGACGCCTGCCCCAGTGCCGGAAGGTCTTTGAATGTGGGCCCTGCCTCTGCCCTCCCCCTCCAATGTGGGCATCTAGGGGCACAGAGCCCCTTCTCTCCCTCAGGCCGCACACAGTGGGAACCAGTCCCCATCCTGGAAGCCTGGCAGCCTGCTGCAGGCTCTCCCTGCCAGATGTCCTTCACCCACTGTTCAGTCTTTGTTGTCCTGCCTCCGCCTCCCTGGTTATCTGTGGGTTTAAAATAGACAGGCAAACGAGGAATGCTGCCTAGCTACTCAGCTGCTCCCAGCCCTGCTTGCAGCCTCAGAGCTCCCAGATCCTTCCCCTGCAGCAAGACGAACCGCTCACTCCACCTGCGTCGGAGCTTTCCCTACTGAGTTAAAAGGAAAACTCTGAATTCAGAAAACCAGCCAAAACACGACTGCAACCGAGAGGCTCTGAAAGGACACGTTAGAACACAGCTCACGACAATTCCACTCTAAGGCTATTGTGGTCCTACTAAGGGTCAAGGACACATATCAGGACCAGGCCGAAAGAGTCCAACCAATATCACTCATGCTCTTTTGTAAAGAGAATGTTTTATTTTTACATAAAAGAGGCAAGACACAGTCTTACGTTCCAGATGGGAGCATGGATTCCAAGAAGCAAAGCAAAGAAGGCTTATGCGTGGGGTCTCAGCACTCGGGAACAGGAGTCATGAGTTTGAGGCTGGCCTGGTTTATATAGCAAGTTCCAGGCCAGCCTGAGATACAAAACAACAACAACTACACACACACACGCACACACACACACGAGGGGCTGGGTGTGATGGTGTAGACCTTTAATCCCAGCACTCAGGAGTAGAAGTAGGTGGGTCTACATGAGTTCAAGACCAGCCTGGTCTAACAGTGAGTTCCAGGCCAACTAGGGTTACATATTCTCTACATAGCCCCAGCTGTCTTAGAATTCACTATGTAGACCAGGCCAGCTCAAACTTGCAGGAATTCACCTGCCTCTGCCTCCCAACTGCTGGGATTAAAAGTCTGAGAGTATGTGTGTAGACCATATCACTCTCACTGACCTGTGACCTATTTCTACACCTTGTCTCCTTGATTATCACACAGTTCTTTCTTTGAGACTTTATTATTTAATTATGTGTGTGTGTGTGTGTGCGCGCGCGCGCGCGCGCGCGCGTGCGCACGCACGCACAAGCACAGGTGATTTCAGGAGCCAGATGAGTCAGATTCGTAGCAGCTGGAGTTCGATGGCTGTGACCTGCCTAACATGGGTGCTGGGAACTGAAGCCATGTTCTGGAGCAGCTCTTCGCTTCTGAGCCGTCTGCTGCCCCTCCATACACATCCTCACTCTTGAATGTAAACTTCAGAAGGCCGGGCCTGCTTTGCTCACTGCCTGGTTCTGTCCCTACAGTTTGCAGTTGTAGAAGCTGCCCAGTAAAGACGCATGAGATGAGGGATGAATGAACGCATAGTTGGGTGTGGAAGGAAGAATGGAGCAGGGCTCAGATATCTCTCGGCTAGACATGTCCTCCCATAGTGAAAATGATGGATGCTTTGTGGGAGCCTCCGAAACAACACAACACATTATCAATCTCTCTCTCTCTGTCTCTGTCTCTGTCTCTCTCTGTGTGTGTGTCTGTCTGTCTCTCTTTCTGTCTCTGTCTCTCTCTCAAGAGAGGCTGCCTTATCCCATTTACCCCAAATCTGCTCTTTCCTTCAAACTACAGAGTTTGGTGTTTTCGTTTTAATGTAATGTGTGAAGTGTGTGATGTGTGCCACGTGTGCCCATACCACAGCATGCACTGGAGGTGAGAGATGACTCTCAGGAACCTGTTCTCTTCATCCACCATGATCTGGAGAGCAAACCCAGGTTATAAAGTATGTACAGTGTGCAGTTTTCCTAGCTGAGCCATCTTGTCGGCCTTTGTTTTGTTTTTGAGTCAGTGACCCCACCACGTAGCCCAGGCTACCTTCAAATTCTGAGTCTTCCTGCCTCAGCCCTGGGGTGGGATTGCTGGCCTCAGTTGTTGCACTGGGCTCCTAGTACTTTCCATATATGGTCTCGTAAGGTCAAACTGCAGGGAAAGGGTATGACAACGAAAAGGGGGCAAACTGCCCATCACATCCTAGTGGGCGGGCTTCTGGAACCCTGAAGAAGGATGGAAGGGTGAGGGGTACATGAGGCTGAAGTGTGAGACAGGCTTAAGAGGCTCGACACGGGCAGAGCCACCTCCAGATGAGCTGTGAGGTGTCATGAAATCAACTCACATTCTCACACCTTTCCTCCCCGAGACATGCAAAACTTCACAGTGATTAGAATGTTCCAGATTTGGTGCCTGAATTAACACCCTCTGTTGAAAAGAATCTTCACTTAAGAAAAAAAAAATGGCATGGAATTAAGACAATAGCAATGGAAGAAACCCCAGACTATTTGCTGTATTGTTAAGGAGAAAGGAAGCTGGATCCAGTGTTGCAGGTTTACAATTCCAGTTACTCAGGAGGCCTCGGTAGGAGGGTGACAAGTTCAAGGTCAGCCTTGGGCAACTTATTGAAACTGTCTCAAACATAAAAAGTTAAAGAAAAAAAAAGTCCAGAGAGAGGGCTCAGTGGAAAAACCACTGCTCTTCCAGGGGACAGGGCGGCTCACAACCACCTGTAACTCAGGCTCCAGGGGATCTGAGGCCCTCTTCTGGCTTCCAAGGACAGCCCCACTCGTGTGCACACACTACACACAGATATATAATTTTAAAAAAGAATAAGTGAACCATTTTATAAATTGAGTGGCTGGGGATGTAGTGGTTCATTTGTTAGCATGCTTGCACAAGATGAATGAAGCCCTGGGTTTGATCCTCAGCACCACGTGAGAAGGAAGTGTCGTGACGTGCCTCATCTCAGCACTCAGAGGCCAGAAGTCATCCTTGTTCAAACGGGAGGCCAGCCTGTGCTATGGGAAGACCCTGTCTTAAACACTAGAAACCAAAAACACTACCAAAGTCTTGGAGGCAGGCTCAATAGTAGAGAGCTTAGATTCTTTTGAGACAAGGCATCAAACTGAAGGCCAGGATGGCCGCAGCATTGTGCCAATCCTCCTGCCTCAGCCTTCCAATTCCCATGACACCATACCTTGTTTAGAGTTTTGTTTTCATTTTGGTAGAGAGAGCTTGCCTGGCATGCTCAAGGTCCTGGATTTGACTTGGGAGTGGGGAGAGGAGAGGGGGGAGGGAGAGAGGGAGAGAGAGAGAATATGAATGAGAATGAATCCTTCACATGCCATTAGGAAAAAAAAAACTAAAAGAATCTAAATTGGGTAGACAATAGTTAATACCATTTTCCATTTTGATACTGGTTGGTTATCCATGGCAAACGTACACATTATAAGATATTATTAGCAAGTCAAATAGTGAGGGAACAGATAGGATATTCTGAATTATCTTCTAGATGTTTCTGTCCATCTAAAACTGTTGTAAAGAAGTAGGGCCAAGTATGGCAGCTCATGGCTAAAATGCTAGAATCCCAGTGTTCAGCGGGCAGAGGCAGGGGAATCACTTCAAATTTGACGTCTGTATGGTTTATACAGCAGTGCTCCATTTCAAGAAATACAATACAATTGATTCTATTTGCCAGGTATGGTATCTCATGTCTGCAATTCTAGCTCAAGGGAGGCTAAGGCAGGAGCCTGAAAGTTCGAAGCCAGCCTGAGCTACATAGCAAGACACTGTCTCGAAAAATCAACAGGGGCTTGGGTGATGGTTCACTGGGTAAAGACAGTCGATAAGCCTGATGACTTGGGTTCTGTTCTTGGGACCCCCGTGGTGGAAGGACGGCAATGCACTTCTTTGACATCTCTGCATGCATGTACAAACTCCCACCTCCACAGCATAAATAATTCCATGTAATCAAAAAGCCAAAAAAAAAAAAACCATTAAAATTTAAGAATCGATTTGGTTCGATTTCTAGAAATTTCATGGATATGTTTTAGATGTTTAGTGTTCATGCCAACATTTGGAATGAACAAAGAAAAACCAAAATGTTGCCACTGGAAAAAAGGCATACTGTGTGACATTAGAAAAGAATTTGGGGGCTGAAGAGGTGGCTCAGTGGTTAAGAGCATGCACTGTTTCTCCTGAGGACCAGAGTTCAATTTCCAGCAACCCTGTCAGGCGTCTGTAACTCTATCCAGGTCAGAGCCGCTGTGGGCACCTGCACTCTTGTGCTCATATTTACACATAATTAAATACTAATAATAACATTGTAAAAAGCACTGGGCATAGTTAAAAGCACTATGAGGCCAACTGCAGTGCACTTTCATCTCACTCCTGCTAAAAGAGAGAGCACGTGGGAAACACGGACCTAAAACCAGGAAAGGTTACAGCTGGCAGCAGTGGGGCACACCGTAATCCCAGCCATGGAGAGGCTGAGGCAGAGGGACCTCTGTAAGATCAAAGCCAGCCTGCTGTGCATGATGCCCTGTCTCAACAAACAAACAAAAATCTGGGACAAGAAGCCACCTGTTTATTATGGTTACCTCCGGGACACAGGACGACAGACATTTCCAAATTTTCTACATTCGAAAAACTTACCTCACGAAAGGCCTGTTTCGTGGTCTCTGCCCACCCCTGTTCCCTGCCTGCTCACTCCCCCTCTACTTTCATATATTGGGTTTTGTTTTGAGACAAGGTTTTACTTTGTAGCTTCCTCTGTAGCCCAAGCTGGCCTTGAACTCAGGGCAATCCTCTTGCCTCAGCTTTCCAAGTGCTGGGCTTAAAAACATGAATCACCACAACTGGTTTTGTGAGTGTTTAATGGCAAAAACAAAACAAAACAAAACAACAAACAAAAAATCCCCACAACAGCCCAAAAAACCAAAACAAGAACAACAACAACAAAAAACCCTCTATTATGTGTATACATCACAATTTCTTTCTCATCTTCCTCATGTAGCCTAGGTTGGCCTCAAATCTGACAAATAGCTGAGGATGGCCTTGAACTTCTAATCTTTCTACCTCTCCCCCCTGGGTCCTAGAATACAGATGTGCACCACAACTTATGCAGTACTGGGAATTGAACCCAGGACTTCACGCATGCTAAATAAACATCCTAATTGAGCCACATTCCCTCGCCTATACACGGCACAGTTTCCTTGTCCACTCTGCTGCTGCTGGGCCCTTAGATTAATTCTGGATCTTGGCTTTCATGAACATTGCTATAATTAACACGGCTGTGCAGGTACCAGAAGTGGTATGGCTTATTCATATAGTAGCTCGAGCTATTATACGGATTTCTATCATGGCAGCAGTCATTTAATTCCCACCCGGAGTATATAAATCCTCCTGTCTCTCCCACCCACCCCACATTGGTAACCATCATTGGATATTATCTTCCTTTTTTTCTTGTTGTTGGTTCTCCTTGGTTATTTATTTTTGTTTTTTTGTTTTTGAGGGTGTTATTTTGGGGAGGGGGTTTAAGACAGGGTTTCTTTATGTAGACTTAGCTGTCCTAGAACTTGCTCTGTAGATCAGGGTGGCCTCGAACTTATCCTGAGAGCTGGGATAAAGGGCATCTGCCACCACCACCCAGCTAGTTTGTTTTTTAATTGTATTTATGTGTTTGAGTGTTTTGCCCGTATGTATGTGCACCATGTGGATCTGTGGCCCATAGAGGTCAAAAGTGGAACCAGGTCCCCTGAAACTGGAGCTACAGATGGCTGTGAGTCACCAAGTCGACACTGGGAATCCAACTCGGCTCTTTTGCAAAAGCAACAAGTACGCTAACCATTGGGTCACATCTCCAGCTCCTAGAGTCCTTTTTTAAAAACATGCTTTGGAGATGGTTTTGGTTTCAAGCTTCTTCCTAGAGCGCTGGCAAACTCAGGGCCTGGAAGTCAAGTCTCAGGAAGTCTACTCTGAACCTGCTGAGCACACACACCGAAAGCAGAATGTGTCCCCAGGCCGGGAGGAGGGGAGTGGAGACAAAGGGACGCGTCAGTCAGCCCTGTGAGACAAAGGAACTCTACAGCAGTGACATGGCATGAAGTGTACATGTCCAGAATGCCACACAGCTAAGCATCTAGTAATGCTTAGAATGGCTAACAGGGCACCGTGACATACTCTGGCCTTTCAAACCAGCACATGGGCATGGAGACAGAATACACACAAGTTTCAGGCCAGCCTAGTCTACAAAACCAAGTCCAGGCTAGCTGGGGGTTTAAAGGGACATTTCCTAAAAGAAGGGAGGGAGGGAGGGAGGGAGGGAGGGAGGGAGGGAAGAAGAAGAGGAGGGGAGGAGGAGGAGAGAGGGTACCAGTGAAATGGGCAGATGGTTCAGAGTAAAATACTTCCCCAGCAGGCTTGACAACCCATGATTTACTAGAAACCACATTAACAAATAAACGAACAGAATACCTGAATGCAGTGCACACACAGACAACCACTCACACGTGTACGGATATATACAAATCAACGTAGAGTAAGGAAGTAGGCTATCAGTTCCCCTCTGAGCAGGGAGAAAGAGCTGGGATTCACTCTGTGACGTACCTCCCTTAGTCTGGTAAGCATGCTGGTGCATAAGTTAAAAAAAAAAACAAACCAAGACTCAATCTTCAAAACGAAATAACCAGCTTTAGGGTTTGATTATTTTAGGGTTCGAGAGAGGGCTCAGCCATTAAGAGTATACACTAGTCTCGAAGAGAACCTAAGTTCAGTCCCCACCTTCACCAGGCAGCTTACAACTCCCTGTCGCTCCAGGTCTAGGAATCCGACCCCCTCTTCTTGCCTGTGGTCTTGTCCACAGAGCCACACACATCAACACATCATTAAAAATCAAACCTTTAACACCATAACCAACTGTGACGTAAAATGTGGTTGCACACGCTTTGGTAATGCCAGCACTTGTGACGCCAATGCGGGTGAATCACCCTGAGTCTGACTCCAGGCCTGGGTTACATAGTGAGATCTTGTTTTTAAAACAAAACAAAACACCCTCCCCAAAACCCAAACCTTAAAACCAACCCTCTCAATAACCTTACATCCTCTATTTTCATGGCACACCCAAAATAACATCAGCTTTAAGCAGTCATTAAAATCCTCTGTGGATCTTCTTACTCGCCAAAGCCCAAACCGTACCCACACCTTTATCCTTGCGGATGACTAGTGTGAAGGTAACTCTGGGTATTTAGGTGTGTGTGCACAATGGTGTGTCAGGCTTCGAGCCTTCAAAGGGTGCGGCTCCCACACCTGATGCCTTGGGGAATAATTCCTCCAGCACCTACACACACAGCTGCACAGCCTGGGCCAGGGCCACACCTCAGCACATTCACACATGTTCTCCCACCTTCTCCAACCAGAACCCTTTCCCCTTATCTCTGAGACAAAAATCTTACACAACAGCCAAGGCTGCTCTGGGACTTATCATGGAGCTCAGGTCTGGAACTCGCAGCCAACTCTCCTGCTTCAGCTGTGTAAATGCTGAGATGACAGGAACAAGCTACCACACCTGGCTTCAAATTGGACATCATTAATGAATAATCCTACCAGTGGCCACTGAAGAGAAGGAATTCTGCCTAAGGTTAGAAGACCTCATCATTCAAATAGGGAGGACTTTTCCCTCTCTATTTTAAAAGTACTATGTGCTTGTCTAATAACTCCTGATACTGTGTAGCAGGAGATGCCTGCCTACCTTATCCAGCAACAATATTCCCTTTGAGAAGGAGCTCTGCCAGGCATATGCATATGTATATGAATACGTATATGTGTGTATGTATGTATATGAATATGTATATGTGTGTGTGTATGTATGTATGTGGCCCTTGATCCCTTAGAGCACAGTCCTGTCAATCCACAAGTATTACAGGAGATGTAGGTGCAGAGAGAAACATAAACACCACCCAACCGAAACAAGAAAAGAGCCTGAAACTCCGCCAGTGCATCCCATAGGCAGGTCCGACATCAGCACCCACAACCTTGACACGGTTTTCTCTACTTCTCTCGGTCCTTTGAAGAGCAATGAGATGTTTTTAGAGTAGCAGAAACAAGACGATTTTGCGGTTTGCTCTGACAGAGGAAGTGGTAGGTAACTTGAATAGATCGGTGGTGAAGAAGCAGGTGTGGGTTCTGGGGACGGGCAAGGTTGGAGTGCTGGCGTGTAAGCCTCACGGAAACCCTTGGATTGTTACTGTGTGCCCGTGAGCCATTCAGAAACTGCCTTGCTATGTTTTTGTTTTGTTTTGAGACAGGGTCTCATAGAACCCAGCCTGACCTTCCCAAGCGCTGGGAACATGTATGCGGTCACCTCTGGCTTCCTGGCGTCCTCTTGGTCTCTGCTTAGTGAAATGGGCTCTTTCCTCTGCACTCTCTGACCTTTAGGCTTCCTCTCATCTTCTGTGGGCACGGTTACAGTTCTACCTTAAACCTCAGGCGGATTCTTCCTGAGAACATAGCTATACCTCTTAGGCGGGTCTGATCTTTTCCAGGAGAGGGAAAAAGAGAAAATACCATAAACTCAGTTTCCTACATCCCTTTCTGTCTTTATTATGTTCTTTTTTTTTCTCCCCTCAGGATCATATTTCTTGACCAATTATAACAATTTAAAGGGAAGAAAGCCCAAAAGTTTCCTTTCTAAAGTCGGCAAAACCTTTTTCTTGTGGTTAAAGTAAAACGCCTCTCCTAACTTTGTGTGCTTGCCCTGAGCACAAAGGGCTAGGAGACTGGAACCAGTGTAGTCCAGTCAAATGTTCTACTATATAGACACACGAGTTGTCATTTCCAGATAGACAGGCTGCACCAGTCAGCCATCAAGCGTCTACCGAGTGCCTGACCGCTCAGGACAGTTACAAGATCAGCCTGGTATGATGCTAGAGTGATGGATACCTGACTGTGAGTCAGGAGATCTACCAATTATTTGACTTGGGGGTTGGAAACCCCAGCTTCCTTATTTCAGGGCTTCAGTCTACATACACATACAGGTGGAGATTAGCCTGGGCTGTGGGTTTCTTCCAACTAGAAACCATGAGGAAGTGTGAAGCAAGGGGATGAATTCCCTCATCCCTCTATTCCCAGCTATCTCCAGACAGCTGGAGAGTCTGAGCGGATGACTGTAAATTTTGATGCCTTCAGTGGCCCAGTGTGGTCCACCCGGATGTGTGGACACTTTCGCCCTGGCCAAAGGGGCCACCCACATGTGTCCGTGTTTATAGAGCTCCAGTCATACTTTCTCACTCATAAAGTGTCCCAAGCTCTTCCTGCCCCAGGGCCTTCACACATAGTGGACTTGCTGCGTGGGCTTCCTACAGGAATGGTGGTGGCTTTGTACCTTCCTCAGATCTCTGCTGTGGCTACTTCCTCACAGGTCACCTCTTACAAGTCTCCTAAGTTCTTGCCTGTTATGTTATGTTATTTTGGTTTTGTTGGTTTGGGTATCTGTTCTTTGAGTTGCTGGGATAATCATTTTGTCTGTTTGGGGGGGGCCCCTTGTCTTATTCAGAACTGTACACTTAGCCAGGCATGATGGTTCATGTCCGTGACCCCAGTTTTTAGAGGGTGCCCTAGAAGGATCACTGTGAGTTTAAGACTGAGTTCTCCGTCAGCCTGGGCTAGAGTGAGACTGGAGAGATGGGTCAGCAGTTAAGAGCACTTGTTGCTCTTGCAAAGAAACTACTTCCGTTTCCAGTACCTATGTCAGGGGTTCACTGACCTCCAACTTCAGCTCCAGGGGCTCGGACACCATCTTCTGGCCTGGATTGATTCTATACTAAATTCTGAGGGTGCTGATGGACTCTGGATTTGTTTCCAGAGTCACCTTCTTCAAGACTCTTGAGATTCTGTTTCGACTCAGAGGCTTCAGGAATTTTTTTTTTTTCATTGTTTGCTTTTTCTTTGTCTTTGGTATTACGTTTTTTTGAGGCAGGGTCTCTCAATGTGGACCTGACTTGCCTGGAACTCACAAACGTAGGGATTGAAGGCAAGAGCCACCATGGCCACCCTGTCTGCTCCTTGATAGATTTGTCTTTTTTTTTTTTTTTTTTTTTTAACCTTGAGGGGAAAAAATTAAAGGCTCTTATGACCTCACAACATACCTCCGCCGCAGTGACATCATGACCGCGTGATGGCGTCACAAGGCTCTCGAAGTCCCTTCCAGCCACTCCTCAGAAGCCTCGAACCCAGTCGGAGGCGCAACGCGCTCTGGGCGGCGCTTTCGCGCGCCGATGACGTCACACCCAGCGCTGGCGTCACGTGCCCCCCCGCGAGGGGTGGGGCCTGAGGGCGGCGCTTCCGGTCGGCCGAGCTTGGCGGCCGGAGCGGCGGCGGCGGCGGCGGCGGCCGAGTGGCGGGATGGCGGGCGCCGTGAGCGAGGCGCGCTTCGCGGGGCTGTCGCTCATGCAGCTGCACGAGCTGCTGGAGGACGATGCGCAGCTCGGCGACATGGTGCGGGGGATGGAGGAGGTGAGCTCCTCGGAACCGGGGGGGTAGGGGGTGCTGGGACGGCGCGCTGGCAGCCAGAGTGGGGCCCTGACGCGAGAATCGGGGGCACCGAGGCCCCCAGGCCGGTTTGAGTCGGGGATCGGAACCTAGAACCGAGACATGGGTTCTTTGGGGCCGGGAGAGGGAGTGAAGGCGCCGAGATTGGCTTGGTAGGGGTGGAAGTGACTGCCGCTGAGTCTCCCAAGGACTCTAGGGGACCAAAGCAGGTAGACCAGGCATGGGTTTGGGAAGGTTTTGAAAGGAAAGGTTGGAAAGTCGCGGGGGGGGGGGCGGGCACTGAAGCCAGTAAGAGCGGATCGGATCTGGGGACCAGCTCGTCTTGACGGACCGTTCTAAGATGGGCTCGTGGGGAGCAGAGTCTAGGATGGGATTCAGAGAAGGGGGTCCTCGAAGTTCAGAGGCCACAGACAGCCAGGGTAAGGTGGGAAGGGGCCCAGCGGCTGCCCGCTCTCCCAAAAGGCCCTTGCCCGTGAAAGTGGCTTTGGGAGAGTTGGCGCCAGAGTTCCTTCTTTCGGTGGTTCTGTGAACGGTCTGAGCGAGGATCCCGTTCCACAAAGCATCCCGGCCTTCTTGTAAAGAAAGGATCGAGGGAATTCTCTAGCCTGTCTGCCTCTGCCCCACAGCTGTCTGCCCACCTCTTTGGGGCTCCTGAAATTGCTTCTGGCAACAGAGCAAAAGGGAGCTGGGAGCTGACTGCTGACCCCCCCCCCCTTCTCTAGAGCCCAACGCCGGCCCAGCCTCTGGAAGGCATGCGGCCGCCCATGTTTCTGGTTATCTTCCTCCACACCTCGCCTGTGGTTTGCTAGGAGGAGTGACTGACTTCACCCTTGCCGATCTGCCCTCCGGACTTCCCCTTTTTCCTTCTCTTCCCCAGTGGTCCTGACGCTGCTGTTAGGAGCCTGGAGCTGTCTGAGCCAGCTCTCTGTGGCCCACTACCTCCTTTGTCTTGGAAGTCTGAGCTTCCCTAAGTCCGAAATGCTTAGTTGTTTTGCCTCCTGCTAGAAGCTGCAATGGGGGGCTTTTTTTGGCTTGCTTTCCGAAGAGGAATTGTTCAGCACCCAGCCAGCCCCCTTCCAAGGGGGCTTGTAAGAAGGTTGTACATTCAGAATCCCTGGAAAACCCTCAACAGATCATTGTCTGCCGCTACAGAGAGGCCACTGTAGTAAGATGGTATCAGGGTTTCCATTAATACACCCCTTGTATTCACGGGCTTGGCAGCTTGGCACATAGAACCTTGCCCTGAGATGCAATTTCCCCAGTTTGTGGGCTCCATGTGGTACTGTATTTTCAGAGAATAATAAGAGACACCCCCCCCCCCCAAATTCCATCTTTTCTTGACTGAATGAGAATTCCGTGCCTGCACGAGAAAGGACAGTCCTTGCTTGGCCTCAGTGCCGTTTCCAAGAGACGTTTTGTTGGCCGTGTGCAGGGCAGGGTGTCTTTCCAGCTTAATAGTAAAACGATGGGTATGCCTCTCAGCCTGTGACCCCTGCCTGCAAGCTGCCACTTTGCTGTATGTGACTCCTCTGTTTCAGTGAGAAGAGCTCGTGGAACTCCGTAAGTGGAACATCTAACGACATAAACTCGTACTGAGCGGCGGGATGGCTGGGGAGTGAGTCAAATAGTCTGTGACTCCAGTCTCCCCATCCTCCCCCTAGAAACCTAGAGATGGGTTTGTTGTTTGGTTTTGTTTTTTGAGACTCCGTGTAGCCCTGGCTGCCCTGGAACTCACTCTGTAGACCGGGCTGGCTTCAAGCTCACAGATCCACCTGGTTCTGCTGGCTAAGTGCTGGGATGAAAGGGTGGAGGACTGACCGAACCTGAGGAGACCACAGAGTGAAGTTACTCAGCAGTAGAGAGTGTCGAGCTTTTAAAACGGGAAAGCAACTGGAAAACCAAAACACCTGGTTTGCACACCCGGTGTCCTCGTTAGGGGCGGTGTTTTCCAAAGGGATGGGTGGAACTCCCGACAGTGGGTTTTTATTTTATTTTATTATTTTATTTTTTTTGGTTGTGAAAGTTTCCCTCCCCTGGCCGTTGTGTCACGCGTTTGTTTATTTTGGGATGGTTTCAAGAGAGAAAGTGGAGAGTCTGTGAACCAACCACTCCTGACCAAATGGAGTATTCTGTGAAAGGGTTAGGGAGCTTTTGGGCTTTGGGATGGTAGACTGCGGTGGAGTGGGCCTGGCTGTTTCTGGTGCTGTGTGGACTGTCTGGCAGATGACAGCACCTCTCTGAACAGCTCTTGGGAAGGGCGGGATGATGATGCTTCATAGAGTTGACAAGGGTCAGGTGAGATGGTGATTTTTAAACACCGGAGCACAGTTCATGGTTAGTGTTCAGTAAAGAGTAATTGCGGGGGCTGGGCGGTAGCTCTGTTGGCAAGGTGCCCGCTGGAGAAGCAGGAAGGCCTGAGTTCAACCCCTAGAGCCCACATAAAAAGCCAGGAATGGTGCCGCACAGCTGTCCTCCATTTGTCTTACACCCCCCCCCCCCGCCTTCCCCCAGGACAGGGAGACAGGAGGCTCCCTTAGACACACTGGTCATCCAAGTGGGGGACCTGCAGAGACCCTGTCCCAGAAAACAAGGTGGGCTGGACCCGAGGCGGCAAGGCACGCCTGAGGGGGAATGTCTGAGGTTTTCCTCGGACCCGCAGACTCTCTGCTATGCATGTTGCGTTGTGTGTACCCCGTGTGTATAACTGATGAGCCGGAGAGACGGCTCAGTGGTTAAGAGCCCTGGCTGCTTTGCCAGGGGACCTGAGTCGAATTCCCAGCGCCCACATGGTGGCTAGCAATCATCTACACCGGGCCCATGCTCTCTTCTGTACATGCAGATAGACCACTCATATTCATAAAGACATGTTTAAGAAAGAAAAGAGACTAGTTGATGTTACCCTAACAGATGAATAAAGTTTCGGGTTTTTTTGTTGTTGTTGTTTTGCTTTTGTTTTAATTTTAAAGTAAATGTTGACCTGCTGTTAGCCAGTCAGGGGTCGTGTGACTCAGTGGTTCAAGGGAGCATTGGGGAGTGGAATGGGCCTTTCATATAGCACAGCTGAGATGAATGCTGGTGCGCTCTCTCTTTCTCTCTTTCTCTCTCTCTCTCTCTCTCTCTCTCTCTCTCTCAGCTGGTAGACGGACGTGTTTTAAATTGTAGGGTGAGGCTTCTCGCAGCCCCAGGGGATGTTTTGTGGCTGCTGTCAAGTGTGGCTTGGTGACTGTTAGACTTAACTGCTGTGGGCACTGTCTTCACTATTTTAATTGCAGAGTGTGAGTTTTAGCACGGCTCCCGGGCATTGACCTGATGGTGTGCCCTCTCTCCCTCTCTAGGCCCTGCATGCTTTCTCTTTTCTTTTTTGGGGGGAAAGAATTGTGTGTGTGAGTGGGGAGGTGGGGAACGGGACTGGGACAGGATGGGAAACCGACATGGGGGCTGAGACAGGGTCTCCCTGCATAGCTCTGGCTGCCCTGGAACTCATTTTGTAGACCAAGCCGACCTAGGGAGATCCACCTGCCTCCCAAGTGCTAGGATTAAAGGCCTGCCTGCGCCGCCATGCCTGGCTGAATTTGTTTTGGGTACACACGGGTGTTGATGCAGAAGTGGGGACCAGAGAACGACTCTGAGGAGGAGGCTCTTTCCTTCCTCTGTGGGACGGAGGGATAGACCTCAGGCTTGTGCAACAAAGGGCCTTTACCACCTGAACCAACAGTTACAACCTGTGGGTCTCCATCCCTTTGGAGGTTGAACAACCTGTCCACAGTCCACAGGCTTCTTGTAAGAACGTCGGAAAACACAGATATTGACATCATAGTTCACAACAGTAACAAAACTACACTGAGGAACTAGCAGTGAGTATAACTCCATAGTTGGAGGTCACTACAACATGGGGACCTCCGTTAAATGGTCGCAGCGTTAGGAAGGTTGAGAACCCACTGGCTTAAACCGCCTCACTGGCCTGCTTTCTTACTTTATTTTTACTCGGCAGTGGAAGTCGCCCTTATCTGTCCACATGAACCCCATTGACTGGCAAGGCACTCCCATGAAAGGAACGGGTGCTTGGGGGATTAGGCGAGTACACCGGACCTCTCGGGTCACTTCTCCCTGTGTGTCTCCTATGGAAAAGGCTGCCTGGTCTGTGGCTAACACGACCGCAGAGGATTCGAATTCCACGGCTTCGGTCCTGTGGGGATGAAGGTACCAGCCAGCACACAGAACTGTCGGGAGTCTGAGAAGACGAGTGTTTTGCGGAAAGGAAAGAAAGAACTCTGGCCTGGAAGTAGTTACTTCCTTGAGGCCTGGTGGGCTGTGACTCGTGTGTGACAGCAGCCACTGCCCCAATCATAATGGCTCATTGGAATGGAATGCTAACCTGGGACTCCTTCGGAACACACACACACACACACACACACACACACACACACACAGAGAGGCTGAATCGCTGGTGGTGGGACTTAGGTTTTTGGAAGGCAAGAATTTGAACTTGAGATTTAGGCAGTGGGGTCACACTCCGAACGTAGCCCTGGCTATCCTGGAACTGACTATATAACCAGGCTGCCTTCAGACTCAGAGCTCCGCCTGCCTCTGCCTCCTGAGTGCTGGGGTTAAAGGCGTGCACTGTCATACCTGGGTTTTCCTTTTTTTTTTTTTTTTTTTTTTTTTTTTTTTTTTTTTTTTTTTTTTGGTTTTCTGAGACAGGGTTTCTCTGTGTAGCCCTGGCTGTCCTGGAACTCACTCTCTAGACCAGGCTGGCCTCGAACTCAGAAATCCGTCTGCCTCTGCCTCCCAAGTGCTGGGATTACAGGCGAGCGCCACCACTGCCCGGCGGGTTTTCCTTTTTTTAGATAGTAATGTTACAGGTTTATGGGAAGATCTGAGAAGAATCACATGACTGGGTGAGTTCCTTTTAAGTTACTTTAAGTCTGTGCCCTTCAGTTTTCTCAGCATTTAGGGAGAGTGGTGGTGCCTGCCTTTTTAGGGATTTTATGCAACCCAGAGGGAGTGGTCCCCAGAGGCCAGCGCTCCCTCCCTTTCTTAGAGCTTTTCTGCGCTGGATAGATTGAAGCTGGCTGAATTGTCTGAAGCAGCTGGATTGTCACAAATTCGAGACCAGACTGGGCTCAATTGTAAGAGACAGTCTCTAAAAAAAAATGAAAGTGACTAGGGTCTGGGCCCGGCCAGTCTCGCTGCCCCTTGCGGCACCTGAGCATAAGCTCCCTCAGTCAGACATGTTCTGTGTCCCTTGGCCTCTTCTTTTGTGTGGTCTGTGGCATTTGATAGGCATTTTATAACCCGTTCCCTTCCCTGTGGCCCCATGGCTTCATTTTGTCACATGTGTGTTTTCTGCACTGTCACCGGAATGGTGCCTGATGAACAGGGCGTCCCCATCAATGCCACGGTGAGCGGTGGCCTGGCTTCAGTGGATGAAGAGTGACCCGGATTAAGTGCAGAAGAGGGGTGCCTGTAGGTGAAATGAGGACCCTGTTGGAATGTGGGGCTCCCGCAGGGCACCTCCAGGACAGGAACGAGTGTGTGCAGCTCTGGGGCTCCTCCAGAACCAGGGACCTCAGCCAACCTTCCCTGGGGTTTGGAAATCAAAGCGACTATAAGGTAGGCATTGTGTGGTCAGCAGCAAGGAGGTGCCATCAAATAACCGGAAGAAGTTCTGGGAATTGAGTGACCCCCCATTTTGATGTCCTCTCACTGTGCTGTTTCTGTCAGAACTGGCCTGAAGTGACCAGGAGTGACCATTTGCACCTGATCTGCAGTGGCTGTGCCCCTGCCCTAAGGAAGGCCAGCTGTGTTGTTCATGAGGCCCTGACTGACTGCAGTATTTGGAGTGTGCGTTGCCATGGGGATCTGTGTGTGTGTAGGGGGAGGGCACACAGTCCAAGGTTAGCTGCAAAGACTCGGTGACAGTTGACCTGGCAGCCTCTGGCGCCGAGAGCGTGCTGAGACTAGAGTTGTATTTGGCTCTTTCCTTCCTGGCCGTCACTTGGAACAACTCTCCGGAGCAGCAGGACAGGGGCGGACGCATAGCTCCTTGTGGGATTTCTTCATGAAGAAGGGAATTCGAGGTGTGAGGTGTCATGTACTTGGGATTGTTGTCTCAAGGCTACATGACTAACAATCACTTAGCAAACTCACTTGGCCCTGGAGCCGAGCTTGCTGTAGAGACCAGGCTGGCCTCAAACTCACATCCCTGCCCCTGCCTCCCAAGTGCTGACCTTAAAGGGCATGTGCCACACCCCTGACATTTCTTTTTTTCTTTTTCTTTTTCTTTTTTTTTGGGGGGGGGTATGTTGAGACAGGGTTTCTCTGTGTAGCCCTGGCTGTCCTAGAACTCACTCTGTAGACCAGGCTGGTCTCGAACTCATAAATCCGCCTGCCTCCATTTTTTTTTTTTTTTTTTTTTTTTTTAATTGTGCATTTTTATTTATGTGTGTGCCTGTGTGGAAGTCAGGACAGCTAGTGGGAGATGGTTCTCTACAGCATGTAGGCCTCAGCGATTAAAGTCAGAGTGCTGTCATGTAGACATGCTAAGCCATCTGGCTGGCCACATACTTCTTTTAAATCAAAGCTTTTGTTATCTCCAAGGGTTAGCGAGTGGCCTCTTAAGGTCCTGTTCGTGTCCATAGCTCAGCACCCGGCACAGTGAAGGGACGCAGTGGTGGCTAATTAATATTTGCCGACCGACAGCCAGTTCCCCTTTGTGTGCACATAGCTGAGTTCGAGGTTTATTCATTACTCAACCCTTGTGGAGAAGCTGTTCTCTCTGGGGATGTGAAACCGGTAAAAAGCCACAGTTTTCTTTTTCGGTCTTCCTTTTCTTTTTTTGTGGGGCTGGGGATAGAACCCGGCAACTTCTGAATGCGAGACAGGTTCTCTACCACCAAACTGGACCCTCAGCCCCAAGGATCATGCTGGTATACACAGACAGCTAAATGCACAAAACAGGTTTTAAGTACTGGAACTCAACACACTGTAGTCAGGGGAGTCCCAGGAAGCCTTTGGGGCATGGAGGAAGGTCACAGAGTGTTTTCTGGCGGAGCGTGACTCAGCTGGGATCCAGAGGTTGAGGTATAGGTCATTAGGAGCTAAGGGAGTGGGCCCTAGGGCCTGGGTGGACAGCAGAAACAAAGATTCCCCACAAGGTTCTGGAGCTCCGCAGGCACAGTGACATACTAACATGCTTGAGGGACCAGTGCTCGGTTGATGCTAGAGAGGCAGGCGGGCGGCACCAGATGGCCTTGCCGGCCGCCAGGGTAAGGAGCTTGGCCTGATTCTCTGGAGAGCCACTCCAGGATTTAAGTCAGGGAGCGTTGCGGTTGGCTGCCCTTGACATTTATGGAGATGAGTCTGCTCTGCGTGGGGGAGTGTGGGGGAGTGTGGGGGATGAGTTAGAGGGGGGATAAGATGAGGAAACGGGAAGATCGGTTAGGCTAAAAAATAAGATCAAACCTCGAGCAGCCACAGTAGTGGGCTTCAGGGCCGGAGGCTGTGTTCCCGCCGAGCCACTGGGACTTGCTCTGCCCAGCTGGGGTAATAGTGAACTGGTCAGTGTGTCTGTCAGTTAACAAGGTAGAGAGGAATGTAGTGGAAAGCTAATAAATCTGTGTGTGTGTTCAGCAAGAAAATGACAGGGAAAAAGGCAGCGTGAGTTTTAAAAACTCCCAAAATTGGGAATATGTATATATGTATGTATATGTACATATATGTATATATGTATGTATATTTGTATATATGTATGGATTTGCTTTTTGGAGATGGTGGGAGGATGATAGAATCTTGCTGTGTAGCCCAGGCCAGCCTCAAATAGGTGCTCTCCTGCCTCAGGCTCTGAAGTACTAGGACTGCAAGGTGTGGCTATCATATGTGGGAGGAAGTGGGGAGACTGAGATAAGCTTTGGGGTGCAAGGAAACTTTGAGGCAAGTTTCCCAAGTACTAGTTTGCTCACTGTTATCACAGGAGTCTCAGCAACAGCATCCTAAGACAGGCGTCGTGTCGTTTGCCGGTTACCCCAGCTGTGGGGTGCTCAGGTAGGCGCGTGACTTAAGGCTAGGCAGGGACACATAGCTGAGACTTTTTATTTAATAAAAGAAAAGCAGCTGCAGTTCAGGTGGCGTTCATGTAGTCCCCAGTACGGGATCCCCAGTGCGTAGAGGCCCTGTGTGGTCCTAGTACTTGGGAGCCAGAGGCAGGGGGATCAGGCTTTGAGGACCAGCCTCGGCTGTATAGGGAGATTGCCGCCAGCCTGGACAAGAAAGAACAAAATAGCATCCTATGTGGTTATCCCAAGGATTAAATCAGATAGCCTGTAGAAGCCAGTGTGGTACCTGGCAGTAATAAGGCTGTGAGCAGAAAAGGCCGTCCTGCCCTAACGCAGCCGTAGGAGGCCAGACACTTCCCTCGGGCATCAATTGCAGCTCCCAGCAAGTAGAGTTAGGGAAATGGTGGTTAACGGGGTGGGGAGGGACTGCTTAGGTTCTTTCTGGCAGGGTGGGGGGAGTGGGGGCAACCCTGGCTGGTGGGGAGGTGGGGTGAGGGAAGGGGGACTTGAGGGGTTGGGAGGGTGGGAGGTGCAGTTCTGGAGGCTGTGCCCCTGCGTGCAGTGTTCTGATTTTCTAGATCATAGTAGATGCCTGGGGCCCTGGAGCCTCCTGGGGGATCAATGGGAACACAGTAGCCGTTGGGTATCCGCAATGAGTTCTGGGGCAAGGTGGAAGGCCTCGTGAGTTTTATGGACTCTGTTTCAGGAGGTGGGTAGCCTGTATTTGTTGTTTCTGATCCAGCATTGCAAACTCTTAGAAAACCTGACAGATCAGAAAGCACCCCAGGGGGCAGTGTGTCTTTTCACCATGTGGGTCCCTGGATTAGAGTTCAGATGGGCAGGGTTGGTGGCCATGCCACCGGTCCCCATAGCATGATTTTCAGTGGCTACTTGACATCTTCTCTGTGTCTTTGTCCTAATGTATGTATTCTGAGTACTCAGGTAATCCCCTCCCCATGATAAATTCTGTTAAATGACATTTAGCGATTCCCCCCCCCCTAGTGGGTTAGTGTTGGGACTGCAGTGACAGACTTATTGCAGAGGGACCTATCTTTCAGTCATCAAGGGCGTGAACCAAAGGCACTTGTGGACCCTGGACCTGCTAGTACCTTTTTTTGTGCCCTCTACCTCCCCCCCTCCATGCTCCTGGCCTTTGCCTTCTGATCTTCCCACAGAGGCCTGAGGCGATGGGTAAGCCCTGTTAGGAACTAGAAACACGGAACTGTGAGCTAAAACAGGCGTCTCTTTATAAGCTGATTAACTCTGGTATTTGGTCATAGTGATGGAGAATCAGGAATCAGGATGGCTTAGGCATCTGGTCCCCTACAGGAGTGAGCTAGGCTTTTGTTAGGAAACTTAAGTAGAATAATCTAGAGAGCAATAGTTTCTCATTTTGACTGATTTCTTTTTTTTCTAACTACCCACAAAAAGTAGAAGAAAAAAATCCTCCAATTAGAATAGGATTTTTCTCCTTTATACCAAAGTGAGAATAGGTAATAAAAGTCATGAAAACCCAAGTCAGAGGCGGGGTTAGAAAGGTCATGTCAAGATGCGTGTTAAAGATAAGAGGGAAACATCAGAAGACACACAACCCAGGGCCCACCAGGATAGACAGCTTTCCGTTTGGACTTCATAGAGACCAAGCTGGAAGACGCCCCCACACCAGCCTCTTGGAAGTTGTGGGTAAGAGGAAAGAGAGCCCAAGACACCTCCGCTGCTCGGGTGGTTGGCCTCAAACAGAAACCACCAAGAAAACCCAGTTCCCCGGTCCATGCGGTGGCCTCCCTCGCAGTCCCACGGCTGAGAGAGGAGGGTCACTTGAGCCCACGAGTTTAAGACCACTCTGGGCAACATGGGAGATCTGTCTCCCACAAGAGAGAAAATAAACGTAAAAGTTGGGGTTTAGAACTTTAGTAAGCTGAATTTTGTGCGGGGTGTGGACAAGGGGAGAGAGTCTTCGGTTTTAAATGACCACAGAAGGCTGAGCTCTTTCCACTGAACTGAGTGTTCCAGTCAGTCTACATCTGTCTGTCTTTGCCATCAACAGGGGTGACTGAGGGGCAGAGAGATTGCTCAATGGCTAATGGCAGTTGACAGCCTCAACTCGATCTCCAGAACAAACATGGCAGAAAAAGAGAACTAAATCCCATGCTGTCTTCTCAGGTCACGTGTGTGTCCTAGCTCCTGCATATCCATTGTGGCATGGCTTGTGTCTGTGTGACGTTCTCATCCATTTGCATTTCTCTTTGTGCAAGCACGCACATACACATGCACAGACTCACATACTCGCAAACATTGAAAGTTTTTAAAAGAGACTCATAAGCTAGGCATGGTAACGTGTGCCTGTCATCCCAGTTACTTGGGAGGCTGTTACAGGAAGATCATTTGAGCACAGATGTTAAAGACCAGCAGGGCAGTGACATACATACATACATACATACATACACACATACATGCATACATACATACATTCCAGGGCTTAAGAGGCAGAGGCAGGCTCAGCCAGATCTCCGTGAGTTCAAGGCCAGCCTGGTCTAGAGAGTGAGTTCCAGGACAGCCAGGGCTACACAGAGAAACCCTGTCTCAAAATAAACAGTGTGATGCCCCTCACCCCTCCTCGTGGTGAGCTTGGCCTCTGCTGCTCCTTAGCCACTAATCAAGGGCCAAATGTGGTTGCTTCCAGACCTCTTCATTCTGGGTTTATTTGCTTAGAAATTATGCAATACTCTCCAGCTGGTGAGCTGTGCGTGGAAGGACGAGGGCTGCTTCTGTGAAGGCCAAACTAGCTATGTGCTTTCGAAAGGGCTGATCCAAAGTGTTACACTAGGAAAGACCCAGAGGCTGGAGGGTGAGTGAGATGCGGGCTGGACCAAGAACCAGTCAGAGCATCCCGGGGAATCTGCTCTCACAGTGCCCGAGACTTGGAAGGCTCAGAGGAAGGATGTGACCACGTCAAAATGAAGTGGAGGGGCCGGGCTGTGGGTAACAGCCCTCCTTTCTTTTACAGAGGACCCAGGTTCAGTTTTCAGCACCCACACGACAGCTCACAACCGTCTTTAACTCCAGTTCCAGGGGATCCGGTGCCCCTTTGTGGACTCTGTGGGCACTAGGCATATATATGGTACGTGTGAAGATAAAATACCCATACACAAAATACTTTTTTTTCTTTTGAAATGAAGAAAGGGGAACCTTTCTTTAATGAAAAGACCTTGGCGGTTAGGGAGATAGCTCAGGGCAAAGTGCTTAAAAAGTTCCATCCCTAGAAACCAAGTGTACAAAGCCAGACTCCCACAAGATTGCCAGGTAGTGGGCCGTGTGCACTTGAAGCCCAATGCTGGGAAGGAAGAGACGGGCCAGCCAGTGAGGGACCTTGTCTTAATGTAAGACTGTAAAGCTGACACACCTGAAAAGAGTTAACTGTGTCCTCTGGCTTCCACACACGTGTGCATGCACGCATCACCTGCACCCACACACAGGAAAGACCTTTGTCATAAGTGGGGGAAAAAATGGGCACATTCCTGCCTTTGAAATGGCTAGCCAGTGCATGGGGGAGGTAGGGTTATGAGTGTGGGGCCAGCCAGGACTACATAGTGAGAGCTATCCCAAAGAAAACCAACCAACCAAGGTGTTTGGTGTGAGGGCGTTTTACCCAATCTGCCCAGTTAACTAACTGGTTACAATTATGTGTGGTGCAGAATTTCCAGGCTTAGCAGCAAAGGTTGGAATTCAGTGGTCTGGGAAAACTAATCACACACACCTCTCTCTCTCTCTCTCTCTCTCTCTCTCTCTCTCTCTCTCACACACACACACACACACACACACACACACACACACACCACTTTAGGTGGGTGGTCCAGCCTGCCTTCCCATCCTCGGGCCTTCCCACCTCACCCAGGGTCCCGAGTTCCCACAAGGCCAGTGGCTCTAGTCTTAAAGCAGGGCTCAGTTATCAGAGCCACTCAGACAGGTGGCTTGCGCCTCACACCACGTCTAAGTAATTCCAAGTTTCGAGAGCTTGATTATTTTTATCTGAATATTAGGAAATCAGTCTTCTAGGAAATGGCAAGCAAGCCCTGGCGAGTCCTCCTACCAGAACTAGGACACTGGCAAGCTGTGAGTCCCAGAAGTGACTTCATTTCTTCTCTGGGACAGGTCCGTTTGCTTTCAGGCCTCTACGCTTGTGTTTCTGTGAGCTCTTGATCCTCATGTGAGTGGCGTCCCAGTTCTTAGCCTCCTGGCCAGCTTGGTCTGAGTAAGTGGCTTACTTCTTCCATCCCAGCAACAAAGTATCCTTACTTGAAAAAGAAAACTGTGTGACTGGACATGGCTGGCCCATTTGTGTGTTTGGTTTTTTGAGACAGGATTTCTCTGTACAGCTCTGACTATACCAAAACTCATTCTGTAGACCAGGCCAGGCCAGCCTTGAACTCGCTGAGATCCCATGACTGCCTCTGCCTCCCGAGTGCTGGGACTAAAGGCATGCGCCACTCTACCCAGGAAACCTCTGTTTCAGCCAAGTGGGTGGAGCTTTTGATAAGCAGCTGGCGAGTTCCTTCCTGAGTGGGCTGTAGTCTTGGAGATGGTTTCACACAACCCCCGGGACAGTTGTATTTTGGGCCAGTTTCATAATGTTCCGCAGCTCCTCCGCTGTATTTCTGGACCAACCGATCTTCCTTCTGTCGCTTTGCTAAGCAGTCTGACTCTGCCACTGCTAGGTTCTTCTCAGGAAAAGGGAAGGGAGCTCTGAATTGAAGGGAGCAGCCTCAGACTGCCGAAGCAGACCTGGGATGGGGGTAGGGGAATGACTGTTGGCCTGGACCACACAGGCCTCCTGAACACACCGAATCCGTTGGGAACTGACTTTTGCCATTGGTTAACTCTTTCTGAATGGGAGATGGAGTTGAGCTTTCTAATAACCACAGGGCCAGCAAGATGGCTCAGAGGGTAAAGGTGATGTCCTCCGAGCCTTCTGAGTTTGGTGATGGAAAGAGAGAACCAGCTGCTATAAGTTGTCCTATGACTTCACTCATGTGCATGTGTGTATACACACACACACACACACTATGTAATATAAAAATGATAACATACCAAGGCTGGAGAGGTGATTCAGCAGTTAAAGGCATATACAACTCCTGTAGAAGACCCGAGCTTGATTGGCTCATCCGTGTGTAGCTCTCTCTCCAGCGCCAGTACTCACGCACATACCCACACATACAGATAGGGGAATATACATCGTTAAAGAGAAACTTAGAGCGGACAGCCTGTGACTGCGGAGACTTGCAATCAGATGAATGGGTAAACAGTTGCTGTTAACTGGCTGAACGTGTGCCCTGTGAACCACAGTGTGGTCTGCAAGCCGTCAGCAGTCAGGTTCCCAGTGCAATGTCAACCCTTGGCTGTGAGTGGCAGAGTGGAACAAAAGCTTAAGGTCTGTCGTCTCATCATTGCGTTTCAGGGAGCTGTAAGTTTATCTGAGGTGGCAAAGGTTAAATGAAGATGTGGTCAGTGGACGATGGCCTCACTAATTGAGCAGTTTGAAAGTGTCATACTCTGCAGACGATAACGCCCTCTTCCAGAAGTTTTGTTTGTTTGTTTGTTTGTTTTTCTGGTCTTTTGAGACAAAAGGAGCCTCATTGTAGTAGTCCAGGCTGATCTCAGACTTACAGCCATCCTCCTGTCTCGGCCTCAGAGTACTGGGATCATAGGTATAAGACGCCACCATGCCTGGTTCAAAAAGTTGTCTTTTTAAAAGGTGAAAGGGAGCGAAGCCAGTATCATGGTGTTCCCGTGTGAATTGTGTTGCCTGTGATCAAATAAGGCAGAAAGCTCTAGCAATTCAGCTAGCACTGGGAGACATGGAAGATGCCGAGGAAATAGTGTCGAATGCGGAGCGTGACCCTGGCACTGCAGTCAGGATACAGAGCGAATGATAGCACACTTTGGCTTTTAAGTACTTCAAGGTATTGGGGTGACTCCGTAGATGGCCTTCAGCAAGGGCACGGCCCTTTACATGAAGAAAAAGGGTGTTTTAAAATGTGGGCAAGAGCCGGGCGTGGTGGCGCATGCCTTTAATCCCAGCACTTGGGAGGCAGAAGCAGGTGGATTTCTGAGTTCGAGGCCACCCTGGTCTACAGAGTGAGTTCCAGGACAGCCAAGGCTACACAAAGAAACCCTGTCTCGAAAAAAACAAACAAACAAAAATAATAATAAAATGTGGGCAAGAACCCATGATAGGGTTACATGTGGCTATGTTGTGTGCAGAAATAACAGACAGACAGGCAGACAGACAGACAAATAGTGGGAGTGAGTTCTAGGTGGTGGTTGGAAGTGGAAGGTGGTTGTCTCCATCTGTTCCTCAGCAGAGCCATGGAGAAAACACACTCTGGGCAAACCTCAGCCTTGTGACAGCAGGGCAGAGAGCACAGATGCTGGCACAGACCGGGGTGGGAAGATGGGGACCGGCCACAGTGACATGTTCAGTCGCTCCTGGAGCTCCCTGGCCCTTTATGATTGGATCAGCTCCATTTCCCCTCCCCTTTCCAAGGCACTGCGCTGTGTGTGCATGCAGGCCACACCGCTAGTGACAGAACACATGGCCCTGCCTGGACTAGGGCAGCGGCCAACCTGCAGAGCCTTATACACGGAGATGACCTTGACCGTGAGACGCTGGAGGTCTGGGATGCTTTCAGGTCATTGTCGGGGGCTCTTGGGTGTGCTTCCTGTGTATTTGCTGAGTGAATGAAGGAATGAACTAATGAATGAGTGGCCGGTTACTGCGTTAGAGCATGGCTGTGACTGACCAGGATGAGCAATCGCTTGTGGTTTTTAAAGATAACACTTTTAATTGAAATAGGATTACACATTTTCCCCACCCCTTTCCTCTCTCCAGCTCCTCCCCATACCGTCTCCAATTCTTCCCAAGCTCCCTCCCCCCTCCTCAGATTGATAGCTCTTGTTCATTGCTAATTGTTGCATACTATATATATATATATATATATATATATATACATATATATGTGTGTATGTGTGTGTGATATATATGCACATATACATATAGACTTATATACATATATATGTATGTGTGTGTATATATATATATATATATATATATGTATATGCACATGTCTTTTTTGTGTGTGTAGGTTTCAAGGCTGACTACCTTGTGTTAGACAACCAGTAAGGGTACCCACCCGTGGCAGGAAGCTTCTCTCTCACCTAACAGTCCACATCTGCCTAGTTCTTTATCTAGGGCTGGGACCCCATAAAGCTTCCTTTTTAATGAATGGGTAAATTACAGTGGCCTCAGGCCTGTCTGATAACTCCGCTTTCTTGTGCGAATTGTGCTTTGTCTGTGGGGAGGGTTGAATATAGCTGCAGAGGGTTCCCCAAGCCACCTCGTGTGTGTCTGGCATCCATCGTCATGATCTTACCCTACTCCCTTTATTTAGTGCTGTGTGCACAGTGCTGTGACAGACCAGGATGACACACCAACCGCTGGGTAGTAACAAGCGTCAGACTGTGATGCTGACAAAACGACGTTTGCCAGTTAAAGACTGCCCTCGGAGGAGCTGTACAGCAAGGACAGGGGGTGGCAGAGGAGTGAAATTGTGTGTGTGTGTGTGTGTGTGTGTGTGTGTGTGTGTGTGTGTGTCCCTGTGAGGAGGCACACCCCACTTCACCTTCTTCCATCTTTAGTTCACATTGTTGAGTCACAGGACCAGAAAAGGAAGAGAGAGGTCATAGATACCGTTCAGTCGGTTGGCTTCGAGGAATAGAGCAGGAACGAGGGTGGACCTCGAAGACTGAAGAAGATGCCAGCACTGTGCCTGTGCCCTGTGGCAGCTGCAGGAGCTAGGAGTCTGGCATGGTGCGCCCTGGCCCCTCTTTCACTTCTAGTCATGGCCACACTCCTCCACACTGGGGACTACCTCAGTACAAGGGGTGGCAGAGAACACTGAGCAGGGAGGGTCTAGTTTGAGGTGGGGCTGTTCAGATAAAGGCAACTCGGAGCCATTGCCAAGCTTGGTAGAGGTGTGGACAGGTCATTGGGGACCTAGGAGTCACATGGACAAATCTGGTGGCATATGTCATATATGCCAGGGTTAAGACTTCTGCTTATTGCCCAGTAACATGTTTGCTTGTTAAATAAAGCAAGATTGTTCACCTTGTGCATATGCTAGGCCTGCAGAGAATGGGAGGTAATCAGGTTGTCACCTTCAAGTGATTCAGCTGGATCTTAAGTGCTGGATCCCTGGATTCGCATCATGTGACAGGCTACCTATACTGTTAAGAATTTCCAGCTGGGCCATGGTGGCGCACACCTTTAATCCCAGGACTCGGGAGGCAGAGGCAGGCGGATCTCTGAGTTCCAGCCCAGCCTGGCCTACAGAGTGAGTTCCAGGAGACAGAGAGACACCTTGTGTGGAAAGACAGGAGACAGGGAGCCACGGAGGGGATATTTGCTCCTGTAGTTTCAGGAGCATTTCTCGTGTAAAGAGGAATCGGGGACTGCATTTAGGAAGACACGCCTGTAATGACAGACAAGGGAGCCCGACTCCGGCCCAGCCTGGGTCAGAATTGCACTTTGGAGAAGTAGCTGGTTTGGACGGTGTCCCCTGGAAACCCAAGCCCTTGACCTGGCCCTGGCCAGCAGGGCTAGGGAGTTTCCCATCTGTAAGTGTTGCATGGCCAGGGAGCTTACATCTGTTTTCTTCTAACCGGGTTATTATCTAACAGGTGTCCTCGTTCGGCCCCATTTCAGACAGGGTGTGTAGGGAGGTGTGCACTGGCGGAGGTCAGAGGTGTCTTCTGTTCTCCATCTCCACCTTATCACCTTATCCTTGGGACAAGGTCCCTCTGAAGGCAGAGCTCACCTGTCAGCTGGCCTGGCGGGCTCGTGAGCTCTAGGGTCTGCCTCTCACCCCCAGTGCTGGGGTTACGCCTCTGTTACTGGGCTCTGGGGATCTGAACTCTGGTCCTCTCCAGTCCCTACTCCAACCCCCATTTTTAAAGAGAGGTATTCTATTTTCCCGGGGTGTTTGCCTTCTGTTGTACTAACATCAGAAATACCATTTTTAACGTAAGGAAATAACTTTTTTTTTCTGTAGAATTAATTATATGATTGTTAAAATGAATCAAGTGATTGAAAAAAAAAAATCAACTGGAAGCTCAAAGAAGAAAGTTTGAAAGTGAACTGATGCCGTGAGTTCAGGGTGGCCATGTTAACTAACTCTGGACAGATGTCCTAGTCGGCCCTCGTTAGACCCCTGGGCAGAAATAGCCATGCAAATGGGGCCTGATAAATGTGTCACGCACCGCTCTGTTTTCATCGGAGGAGAGGAAGCTAAAGTGAAACCCAGAACATGTACAGAAATGGCTCTTTACCACAGAGAAATTATTTCCTGAAAAGATTGTTCTATGCTTAAAAAAAAAGTAGACCGTGGGAAAAGATCAAGGAATCCAGCCACCGCCGGCCTTGGTTCCCACGCGTGCCCTCGCCTGTCATGGGGACGAGGATGTGAACAGCTTGGAATCCTTTCAAGCCTGACGTTTGAAGCCTGGACTTCCCTCTGTGCTCTCAGAGCCTTTGCTGGGCCAGTGGCCCTGCGAGCTTCCCCGGGCCCTGTCTCTGTCCCTGCCAAAGTTACAAAAGCTAAGAACAGAAGGTCACTTAGCCCGAGGCATTCCCGACCCTTGCCTGGGCTGCCATTGCCCTCCTGCAGGCTGAGGAGATTTTCTGGGTGGCCATTTAGGACTTGTCATTTGTTCTTATTAAAAAAAAAAAAAAAAACCCAAAAACAAAAAATCCATCTGCTGGTCCAAAGGGCATATAAAAAATAAAACCAGTTTAACAGCCTGACCGTCGTCGCTGGGAGTATGTTTGGTGTCTTTTCTTGGTGGGTGGCTTTGGCTTTATGAGTCCCATCAGATGACTGCCTGGTTCTCAGCACAGGCTTCCCTGTGTTTCCCTCCAGGACTTTGTGGGCTGTGTAGGGCAAGTGGTCCTGCCTTGGACCCCGTGGGAACAAGATATTTTTGTATTCACATTTTATAGAGAAACCGAAGTGGTGTGTCTCAGTTTAGCTGCATGCTGGACTCCCCTGAGACTTTGGGGAAAAAGTCCTTGCCTGGGCCCCCATCCAGACAGTTGGCTAGTAGGTGGTTGGTCTGGATTGGGGGTGGGGGTGGGCGGTGCCCAGAGCCTCATATATGCTGGAGGAGGTGCTCCGCTACTGAGCTGTGCCCCAGCCTACAGGCACCCAGCTTTCCAGCATCCGCTTTAAGGAACATTCTGATGGGTAGCAGCTGTATTCTGACGGGTAGCCGATGGGTAGCGGCTGTATTCTGACGGGTAGCCGATGGGTAGCCGATGGGTAGCGGCTGTATTCTGACGGGTAGCCGATGGGTAGCGGCTGTATTCTGATGGGTAGCCGATGGGTAGCGGCTGTATTCTGACGGGTAGCTGATGGATAGTGGCTGTTGTGAAGCATCCTTTAACAATGCCTAGGCAAGTGCTTGAATATCTCCTTTCCCACACCCACCTCGGGACCACGAGGCTACCGGGTTGCTTCTGCTAAGACCGTCTGGGGACATTTTGCTTTGGAAACTACCCACTGAGTGTGACCCCACATGCCCTGAGATAGACTTAGACTCAAGTGACATTCTTCGAGAGCCCAGTGAGCGCACAAAGCTTTGCCGTATAACGCTCCGTGTTCCTTGTCAACAGCTCGCTTTTTCTTAGTCCGTATCTTGTTACCCTTGGCATTGATGGGTGATGGTGGGGATGAGACCCAGAACCTTGCACATGATTGACAAGCACCCTGGAGCCCCGCCCTGTTCTTTGGTGGAGAATCGGCCTCGGATGGCTTTTGGTTTTGTTTTCTTGGGGGAGGGTGTGCGTTGGTGGAGCGGATTTCACTGAGTGGTCTCTGTGTGCTGGGGCTCGCCAGACGGTGAGCAAGAAGAGACATTTCTTACTGTTGAGAGTGGAGAGCAATGGCGGTGGGTGGCTGTGAGCTTAGCAAGGGCAGTCAGGGTGTAAAGAACAGGTCCAGCTCCATCTCAGCCAGTGGGAACCAGGCAAGAGCGACCCTACAGAGGTCCTGTACTTGTGAGTTTCCTCTGCCTGCCTCAGGCCTGGCAGGCAGTGGCTTATCATCAGTGGTGTGGGACAGAGCCTTGCAGTCCCAGTGTTGCCGTTACAGCGTGAATGTGGTACTTCCCGATGTGTCGACCTAGATACTTGGGAAGTTGAGGCAGGACGATTGTGAATTTGGGGCTAGCCTGGCCTGCACAGTGGGAACCTGTCTGGAAACACAGTCAGAAGAACGGTGCAGAGCCAGCAGCAGGCTGGGAACTGGAGCCAGGCCTGGTCCTGACCTTGACCTTGATCCCTGTCTCCCACTTGTGAGGCCACAGCAGTTACTTTCCTTCTGACTCAGTGATTTCAGCATAAGCGTTGGAACAGATGTTAGACACGAGACACGGCTCCTGTGTCCTCTTTATCTCATCCCCCAGTGGTAGGACCTGGTAAAGTTCTAACACATTACACTCACAACCAAGGGATGGACCCTGACTTCGACAGGACATAGACCAGAGACTCTGTCCCCAGTTAGAGGCTGTCCACTCACAGCCCCTCCCTGCCCCACATAAACCTCTTTCTCTCCATCTTGATATCTGAGGCTACTGCATGCATGGAATCAGGTATATGGTCCTTCAGGGTTGGTTTTCTTCACACCCTGTGATTCCATGGGGTTTTCTTTGAGTTGTTTGGTGTCTGAGTCCTGCTGTAAGAATACACTGTCGTGGGCTGGAGAGATGGCTCAGTGGTTAAGAGCACTGACTATTCTTCCAAAGGTCCTGAGTTCAAATCCCAGCAACCACATGGTGGCTTAGAGCCATCTGTAATGACATCTGATGCCCTCTACTGGTGTACCTGAAGTCAGCTACAGTGTACTTATATATAAATAATAAATAAACATTTAAAAAAAAAAAAAGAATACACTGTCACTGTCTTCAGACGCACCAGAAGAGGGCGTCAGATCCCATTACGGATGGTTGTGAGCCACCATGCAATTTGCTGGGAATTGAACTCAGGACCTCTGGAAGAGCAGTCTGTGCTCTTAACCGCTGAGCCATTTCTCCAGCCCCCTGCTCTTCGTTTTAATTGCCAAATAGTATTCCAGGGTGTGCATCCATCACGGCCGCACTGTTCTCGTGGTGAAAGACATGCAGGTTGCTGCAAGCTACAGATTATTGTGAACACTTTTGTTTCTCTGGAGGAATGCCCACTCATACAGCCTCTGGGGCAAATGATACTTCCAGGTTCAATTTTATAAGGCCTGCCAGAGTGGCTGTACACGGATTGCTTTGTTTCTTCCTCTCAGCAGCTTAACAATAGAAGGAAAGACTCATGCGGCCATCGGTCCACAGAGCCCACAAGTAGCTCAGGGCAGCTCTGGAGTAGATGGGCCACGGGAGTCCTCCCTGCCCCCCACCCCCAGGAGCCCTCCTTAGACTTCAGCTGTCCTCCCTGCTAGCTTGCCAGGTCCTCCCTGCTTGCTTCAGCAGCAGAGAGAAATGAAAGTGTCTCCCTGCCCCCAGCCATGGACCTGCGTGGGGCTCGTGTGTGATGGTGTTGAGCTAGGGGGTCTAAGTGACTTTGTGACTGAGGTCCTCGATGGTTGGATTCGGCCGATTGTGATCTCTAGGGCCTGTGTATCTGCTAAGCAAATGCCTCCGGCACAATCAGGCACCCAGTTTTCAAGGGTTCCCCTGGTCTCCGCTGTGAGTGAGGATGCTGGAGCCGTCCAGGGTACGGTGGGAGGTGGGGGAACAGAGGGCTTTATACAGAATACAGAGAGGAAGGAAGTCATAGCAAAAATAGCCTGGGTAGGGCGGCAGAAAAATATTAAAGGGAAAATGAACGGCTGGGCAGGGATGAAGAGCTACCACTGGAAGAGGTGCAGTCTGTCGCCTGGGGCGGGGGCTGAACTTAAAACGCAGAAACGGAGATAATGGTGGACAGGCCTTGTAGAGGAAGTTGTCCCGCGTGACAATCGGGAACCAGAAGGCAGATGTTCCTGTTTTTCTCTTTGAACCCATGTGGCCAAGCTTTGTCCCTGTCACAGACCTCCCTCTTGAAGCCCCCCACAGCCAGCCTTCAATCCCTGTCAGAGGGCCTTGAGTTGATAAGGGGACCGTTGTTCCGCTCAGTCAACCCCTCTCCCTTTGGGGGTCAGCTGTGCTGATGGGGACGACGCAGGAGAGCTGCTAGCGGGCGTGAGAAAGATGGAGAAGTGGTCACTGTAAACAGAACTCACTCTCTGGGCCCCGGCTGGGCTCTTTTGATCTGAGGCTGACTATGGAGCGCACATTGGCATCCTGCCAGCCGAGCACCCTCTGATAAAAGTGCCTGTGATTTCCTCTGCAGCGGCGGTGGAGCTTGCTCTGAACGGCCCAGCCCTGCGCCTTTACAGATGTTTACTTTTGCCAGCACAGCAGCAACTGTGCAGGATTCAAGTCACAGTGCATCCATTGAAGCCAAAGCCCAGTGTGCTACCAACGGGAGGGAGGGAATCGGCCTCGTCCTTTGTGAATGGGGAGAGTGCTCAGAAAGAAGGCAGAGGGGCAGGGGTCTCTGCTTAGCTGGTCTGCCCAGCCTGTAGGCCATCTGTGGCCTTCCGGGTGCCCCCCACGCAGAAGTTGCCTGGGAACTAACACACCGGACCGCGGTCTCACCAGCCTGTGTGTTTCTTGCAGACGCAGACTGTTCAGCTTAACAAGGAGATGACACTGGCTAGCAACCGGAGCCTGGCAGAGGGGAACCTTTTGTACCAGCCCCAACTGGATGCTCAGAAAGCTCGCCTGACCCAAAAATACCAGGAACTCCAGGTTCTCTTCGAGGCGTATCAGATAAAGAAGACCAAACTAGGTAATTTTTTTTTTCAGGTGATCTTTGAGATTAAAGAGTTGAAGGAAGGGTGAATGGTGGTGGCGAAAGCCTAAAGTCCCAGCACTCTGGAGGCAGAGGCAGGTGGATCTCTTAATACGAGGCCAGCCTGGTCTACAGCGAGGGGTATACCGAGAAGCCCTGTGTTAACTGAAAAGAGTTGAAGTAAGCATCCGTAGTTTCCCTCCCAGGAAAATGACATGGAAAGGTCTCAGGTCACATTAGTGACTGCCGTGACAAGCAGTGGTCTGTGTATGAACCACGCTGCTGGTTTAGGGAAGAAACCACTTTCTAAATCCAAGACTCCGCCTGCTCCCGATAGTGCAGCAGAAATCTTCTGAGCCAGGGCAGTCAGCTGGCACTTCAGAAGAGCCTCATCGGCGGAACATTGTGCAGAAAGGTCAGAGCTCACGTCGTCTGTATACAAAGATAGGACTGACTGAGTGTGTATGCGGTGTGTATGTGTGCTGTGGATGTGTGTGGTCTATTTGTGACTGTGTAGTGTGTGTAGTCTATTCGTGTGTGTTGAGTATGTAGTATATGTGTGTATGGGGGGTGGTGTGTGTGTGTGTGTGTGTGTGTGTGTGTGTGTGTGTGTGGTATATCTGAGAGTGTATGTAGGGGGTGTGGGGGGTTGTACATGAGTGAGTGTGTTGGGAGAGTGTGGTGGTGTGCTGTGTGTGTCAGCCCTGGTTGGGCTTGAACTGAATTTTACTTTTGTAGCAGCAGCCGACCCTTCCTGCCTCTGCCTCCTACGTGCTGGGATTGCGGGTGTAAAGCAGTGGGCCTCGGGGCTGAGGCCAAGGCTGAGGCTGTTCATGGAGCGTTTTGACTGAGAGACATTGGGGCAAAGAGGGGGGTGCTGACTGTCTTGCAGGCCTAGAGAGATGTGGCTCAGTGGTTAAGGCCATCATCTGTTTTTTCTGGAGACCCAAGATTCAGTTCTCAGCCCCCATGTGGCAGCTCACAACTGCCTATGATCCGGTTCCAGAGGCTCAAACCGCCCTCATGCAGGCATCAATGCAGGCAAAATACCAATGTACATAAAATACAAATAAAACTATTTCTTTTCTTTTTTTTTTGTTTTTTGGTTTTTGGTTTTTGGTTTTTTTGAGACAGGGTTTCTCTGTGTAGCCCTGGCTGTCCTGGAACTCACTTTGTAGACCAGGCCAGCCTCAAACTCAGAAATCCGCCTGCCTCTGCCTCCCGAGTGCTGGGATTAAAGGCGTGAACCACCACGCTCAGCTATAAAACTATTTCTTAAGAAGAAACAAAGGGGGGCTGGAGAGATGGCTCAGCAGTTAAGAGCACCGAATGCTCTTCCGAAGGTCCTGAGTTCAAATCCCAGTAACCACATGGTGGCTCACAACCAACCATCTGTAATGAGATCTGATGCCTTCTTCTAGTGTGTCTGAAGACAGCGACAGTGTACTTACATATAATAAATAAATAAATCTTTAAAAAAAGAAGAAGAAGAAGAAACAAAGGGGGAAAAGAAACCTTGTGGGAGTCGGCTGTGTTGGCACTCGGCGCTTGGAAGGCAGAGGCAGGCAGATCTTTGTGAGTTCGAGGCAGGACAGCCAGGGCTACAAGAAGGACCCTGTTTCAAGAAACAAGCAGAAAAGGACACACTGTCTGGACTGGACGGTGGCTCAGGCTAAGAGTGCCTGCTGCTCCTCTAGAGGCCGGCCCCAAGGTCTGATTTCAGCTCCCACACAAGCAGCCCACAGCTGGCTGGATCCAGTGTCTGCTGCTGGAGCTAGCACATACATGCAGAAGCACACACACATTAAAATACCTGGTGTTAGCTGGGCATGGTGGCGCACGCCTTTAATCCCAGCACTGGGGAGGCACAGGCAGGCGAGGCCAGCCTGGTCTACAAAGTAAGTTCCAGGACAGCCAGGGCTATACAGAGAAACCCTGTCTCGAAAAAACCAAAAAAAAAAAAAAAACAAAACAAAACACCTGGTGTGGTGGCACACACCTTTAATCCCAGGACTCACAAGGCAGCCTGGAAATGTCTGATTTCTAGGCCAGCCTGGTCTACAGAGTGAATTCCAGGGCAGCCATAGTTACGTAGAGAGATCCTGCCTCAAAAATTAAAAAAAAACAAAAAAAACAAAAAATCAAACCCACAAAACCCCAAATCACCTTCTCCCATGAGGTTTACAGCTACTGTTTGCTTCCAGTCCTCGTGGTCCCTGGACCATCCTTACAGTTGCCGACACCCACCCAGATCGTAAGAAAAAAAAAAATGTTAAAGACTTGAATGCCAAGTGCTGGTGTGCTGGCAACCCCTTGGAAGGCTTCTTAGCCAGGTCTTCTAATGCCCAGGGCATGTCCTGTGACTCAGGGACACCTGGGCCTGTCCCCAGTGGAAGGAGACACTGTGTCTACGAGAAGATAAGTACAGACATTGGTTGGTTGGTTTTGTTTTTTTAAACAATGATTAAGTTAAAGAATAACCGAAGTGTCCATCTGCAGAGTGCAGGCTGGGGTGGAGTGAGTGGCAGCTTTGAAAAGAAAGACGTCTTGGGTACATCTATACCACGGCAGGGGGATGCTGAGCGAGAGGCTGGCAGGTAGAGCCAGAGCAGTGTCGTCCACGCTGTAAAGGCCTTGAGGGGGGAGGCAAGATGGAGTCTCTGGGGATGTCCTACCCGGCCTGACCTGCTGGGATATGACTGCAGATTGATTCATGTGGTGTTTGGTTTAAGATTGATTTCGACGTAGGTGTCTGTGGGTATGTATGTTCCCTGGCGTGGGTGCTAGGAACTGAACCCAGGTCCTCTGAGCCTTTTCTCCAGCCCCTCACGCTGTTTGAATCTAAGCCCCCAAGGCTTCAGGTGTGTGCTAGATGAAGTTATCACTCAGAAGGAGGACGTGAAAAGGGAAAGTGGTTGAGAGAAAACGTAGGAAATGCTCCCATTGGATGGTGAAAACCTGCAGGTGCAGCCGCAGGTGGACTGAAAGGGTCACGTCTACCCGACCGTGCCATCAGATTATACAGGATGTAAGAAGGGGAAAAGTTGTGGATAGAACTCAGGGGCAGGTTTCCTGCCGTACACATGCGAAGCCCCCATCCAGCCCTTAGTACTGGGGAAAGCCTGTGTGATTACAGTGATGGGGTCACATATGGGACAGCTCTGTGGACAGATGGTACTCTGACGCCCTGAGGTGGGAGGCTGGCGTGCTCTGGTCCTGCAACTTGCCCCTTCCGGCTCCTCTAGTGTGTTTAAAGCTCTCCTTTCAGCCTCCCAGAAAGTCCGTTTCTCGTTGGAAATGACTTTGTCCAACTGCGAGGCATCTGGTAGGACGCGGCCTCATGGCATCGTGTTTTTAACTGTTTTCCAGATAAACAGTCTAACAGCGCTTCCTTGGAGACCCTGCTAGCGCTTCTTCAAGCAGAAGGGGCCAAGATTGAGGAAGACACTGAGGTAAGGCCTGACAGCCCTAGTGGTCGCCCTCCGCATGGCTGGACTCTTAGGTCACCCTGATCACTCCTTGTCCCCCGGGACATGGGAGCCCCACAGCTCCACAGCCAGCCAGCAGCACTTCCAACACTCGGGCCTGGATGCACGTGGCCATCTTGGCCTCTGGCTAGGGAATGTGCTAGGCCGGGCTCAAGCGTTCAGCTCAGGCCCGGGTGTGGATGCTCATGCTGGCCCTGAACTAATGCCAGCCTCTTGGGTGCTAGTGTCTGGGGCGTCTGCTGTGGTCAATGAGGTAGCTAGTCGCTGCTGCCACCCGTGGCTGGCTGAATCCAGGACTGGAGCCTTGTGAGGGGAGGAAATGAGTCAGGGTCACCTGTATGTATGCCTTAGCACGTCGGGGCTAGCTACACATTGCCAGGTCAGGCTGGGCTTGTCTGACTAACCCACTAGGCCCTGATAGCGACAAGTAGGGTTCTCGGCTGCGAACTCTGTCCAGGGTGAGTCACTGGTCCGGTTGCAGCCAGGTGGAAACTAGAGGGCAGGGTCTGGGCCGTGGCCATCTCTCAGGAGTGAGAGAGCTGGGAGCTCAGGACCGCGTTGTTGTAAGACAAGGTTTTGCCAGGCCTGTCATCTGTCTGTCGTGGTTCTGCAGAGCAAAGCCAACAGTGGGTCCACCTGTGGCTCTGTGAGGTGATGGCTCCTGCCAGCACCGCCCAGGCCCAGGCCCACAGGTCGGCAGCTCTGAGCCTGTGGCGGAAGACGGGCACCCAGGGGAACTACAGGGGCTGAGAGCCTCTTTCCCTTTGCTTGGGCTGTGAAGGGAGCCTTGTTCCTAACACTTGGCCTTCTTATAACCTGCTTTCTCCTGCCTCTTGTAGAACATGGCAGAGAAGTTTCTGGATGGAGAGCTTCCTCTAGATTCCTTTATTGATGTCTACCAGAGCAAGCGGAAGCTGGCGCACATGCGCCGTGTGAAAGTGGAGAAGCTCCAGGAGCTGGTGCTGAAGGGACAGAGACTCCCACAGGCAGGGGCCCCGCCACCACCCAGGGTGCCTGAGCCATCACCTGCCACCGCCCTTCCCTACCCCTCTCTGGAGGCCACTGGGCTCCCTTCTGTCGTGCCTCGGCGTATCCCCCCACCTCCACCCCCGGTGCCTGCAGGACACATAGCCACCCCATTCACTGCTGCCATGGGCTCAGGACAGGCTTCTGCATACCCGGGATTACAGTGCCCGCCCCTGCCTCCCAGAGTGGGCCTCCCCTCTCAGCAAGGATTCTCCGCACAGTTGGTGTCACCGTACCCACCAGCCCTGCCCCAGAGACCCCCTCCACGGATGGCCCCACACCAGCCAGGCTTCATCCTGCAGTGAGCTCGGGTGCCTGCTCTTCCTGCAAGACATCCTCTGCCTGCCGTGCTGAGCTCAGCAAACAGAGGCCGTGCGGTTCAGCATCTGGGCCAAGGGCTTGGGTGCCTTCGGTCGGTGCGCCCACCTGATTTTAGAACTGTAGGTCCGTGGTAAGTAATAGCAGGCTTTGTGCACTAAGGGAGCTGTTTGTGCCAGGCCAGTCTGCATCACATCAGTCTGGGTTCTGGGTGTGATTTCTGAGTGTCTAGTGTTGACGGACTCGTGCATTTGGAAAGATGAACTTCCCCCCCACCCCAATTTAGAATCGTGGTCCTCCTGTTGCAGCTTTATTTAATAAGCATGATTAATTATCTTTTATTTTCGAGTCTTGGCCCACCAGCTGCTATGGCCCTAGTAAAGACTGGTCTCAGCTGGCCAGCCTGGAATGTGTGTGCCCATGGCCAGGCCCTGCTGGGCAGCTGTGTTGTTCACTGAATCTGTGCAGGCAGGCCATCCCAGTAAACCGCCCGCTCCTGCCAGGCTGGGTGCTTTTATGGTTCAAAGCCACGGGCAGAGTTTGCACTTGGCCACTGTGAGGTGTGCAGAGGCCAGTGTGACCTGTGGCCCTGGGTGCGAGGCCAGTGTGAGCCAGATTCCGCACAGTCCCGCCCTCCTGCACACCTCAAGCCGCATGATGGTTTCAGTGAAAAAAAAAAACAAAAAAACCAAACCTCAGTGTTTTTACTACACTTGTAATTTTCCTGTTTTATATTTCGAAAGAAAGCTTTTTTTGACACTCTCAAGATCATTCAGGGAAACTTTTTTTAAAAATGCAGATACTGTTTTGAGCTGGTTAAAAATGCAGATTTATTGAGTGCCCCTTCCTGATGGGCAAGCAGTGCACGGTCACATCCGCCAGTGCCCGTGCTGTGCCTTAGCTTCACTGGTGCCAAGACTCAGAGCCCACGGCGTGCCAGCCGCAGCTGCCCTATGGAGCCGAAGCCCAGCTAGGCAGGGCCTGGCCGGGGCCTCATCACTCTGTGATGGGTCAGGAGTGGCCCATCCTCCTCCATCCGGGATAATCTCAGGCAGCTTGCAGCGCTGCAGGTGCTGGTCGAGGCATGGGAGGGGCACAGGGTTGGTGGCAGCAGCTCCTCCTCTCTGGGATGTCATCTGCAGGTGCCACATGTGCAGAGTTCCCAGGGCTTGGCTGGGGAGGGGCAGCCCCACACCTGTTCCCAGAAGAGGGCTGCGTGCCTGTTGGTAGAACTCAGACCGCCGCCTTCCCCCTGCCAGCTGGCTGTAGCCCGAGGTAACACAGTCAAGGCAGAGCCTGTCCCAGCCGGCCACCGGCAGGGCCTTTGTCCCCAAGTTGGACTATTTGTCTCTCCATGGATTTGGACTCTGTACCCTACTGGAACTACTCTGTAAAGAGACAAAGCTGTATGTGCCACCTCAGTACCTCTGCCACCAGCTGGCACCAGGAATGCCCAGTCTCAGGCTGCAGCCACATGGGAGCCCCGGGTAGATGCAGTAAAGGGGCCACCAGGCTGACCTTGCCAGGCCATAGCTGGCACCGGGGCTGTAGAACTCTTAATAAATTGAGAATTATTAATTTCAGTCTTGTGTTTCTCTCATTGATCCTGCACTGCTTTACCTGGGCATGTCTGTGACCACAGGTAACTGTGCCCGCTGTCCCAGACTGAGCCGAGTACCCCGTGGCCTGTGCTCTCTTGGCTCAGCTGTGTTTCTAACCACAGGGGCCCTCCAAACAAGGAACTTGACCCAAGCTGTCCTGTCCTCGGATGCAACCCTATGCCTACACACAGCAGATGCTATTAGGAGGCCGTATTAGGAAGAGAGAGGCTTGCCTGAGAAATCCATTCACCTTGAAAAAAAATCTGAGCCGGGCGTGGTGGCGCATGCCTTTAATCCCAGCACTTGGGAGGCAGAGGCAGGCGGATTTCTGAGTTCGAGGCCAGCCTGGTCTACAGAGTGAGTTCCAGGACAGCCAGGGCTATACAGAGAAACCCTGTCTCGAACCACCACCACCACCCCACCACCCCCCCCCAAAAAAAAAAGAATCTGACATCTTTCACCGCAGTTGCTAGCTTGTAGCCCCTCCTGGTAAGTACGCTGGGCTTTCTCGGTGGTTTAAAGTAAGCTTTATTGAATAGTGACCAAGAAATGGACTTCATCAGGGTCACTTCCTGGGACTTCCCAGCTGAATGGCTGAATTCTGAGTCTTTATGGACTCAGACCTACTGGACCCTCTTCTACTTAGGTACTAGAGTGGAACCAGGGACGTGTGGTGACTGACCCTGAGGTGACTAGTCTCCAGTTCTAGGTTGAAGCCCCAGGATGCATGTCAGATGGGTCCTCGTTTGGGCCCATTTCCTCTGGTTTGTAAAAATAAACACTAAGTGTTCTGAAGTTCTGTAAAAACATGATTCAGACCTGGCAGCTGGCTCCGTTAGCCTCACGCACTGGAGATCAATTTGCAAGACACCCTGGTAAGCTGACTCCATCTGGAGAAGGCGGGCTTCACAGTGGGGACCATTCTTGTGCCCTATAAATGCTGAGTGGGGATGAGAAGCCCCCAGTCACCTCTGTCAGGGCTGCAAGTTGAGCGGCACAGACTCTCTAGAACACGGAATGTGCGGCATGCAGGTCCTAACCCACCAGCTCAGTCTGGAAACTGCCCACTGTAGCACATGGTCTCAGATGGTGCACTGGTATTAACTACTGGTGAGACCCTCAGGAAACAACAGGGGTTCCAGGCTGGAACAGTGGGGGCCGCAGTTAGGGAAGCCTTGAGATGAGAAGAGGGTAATGGCCAGTCCAGCCTGTAGTTAAGGATGGCGCACATGCTATAGCAATCTAGAGAAAGCCTGGTGCTTGGTGACAGCTACCAGCGGCTCTAGCAAGGCTCAAGGTCCAGTGTCAACTGCAGACACCCACACAGGACCAGACAAGTGTGTGCATCTCTGGAGAAATGAAGAGCCTGGCAGAGGCCCTCACTAGGGCACTGCTAACAACAGTCAGGGTTTTATTGCCAATGGAACTCAACACAGGGAACGCTAGACACAGGGCAAAGGAGTCTGCTCCCTCCCAAAGCCCTGGACCTTGGTCCATGGTTGGTAGCCTTCCCAGGGCGCAGGGCAGGCAGCTAGAGAGAAGCTCGGCACTTGTCTCGGTCCAGCTGCTGGCTTTATTGGTGGCCTGGGTATCCCCCACCCCCAGCCACTCCTCCTCAGGCTCAAGAAACACAGATTTATTCAAACTGTCAGGGGCAGGCAAGGCCTGGCCTCCGTGTCTGGGCTGCTCCAGCAGGAACTCCTGAGCCTCCAGAAATGTGGGCTATGGCGTCCGCTCCTTTTTTAAAAATAGTTTCTGATTGGCTGAAAGGCCCCAGTTTTAGGAAGGCTGAAATCTACTCATCAAGGTGGGCAATAAACAGCCATACAGCCAGGAGAATGGAAAACTTAAGGTCACGGGGGAGGGTGGCTCCGAGGTCACGGGCAGAGACAGCACCTGAGCAGGGGCTGCCCCAGCTGCGCTGTTGCCAGGCTCCCACACAAAGCATGGTCCCCTGGGCCTCCCAGCATGGATGCCCTAGCACCAGGCCCCCAGGTGATGACACCGCCCAGCCTACCTGCTCTCCCTGACTCAAGGGTCACAGGTCATCCCCTTATCCCTGATAGCCAGCAGGAACCCTCTTTCTGTTGTTCACTCAGACTTTTGAGTCCAGAGACAAGGAGGCTCCTGGCTTACGTGGCCTTTTCCCAGTGTGCTGACTAAACTTAGGAAGAAAGAAATACCTCGCAGCATTCAGACTATCCCGGATGTCCGCTGCAGATTTGTGGCTCAGGCCTGCTGGGTCCCAGCTGCTCGGGGCAGTTCCTACTTAAGATAAACAGATTCACATCCAGATGAACTGTCCCACAGAGACTAGGCCCCTTGGGCAGGAGTTGGAGGCCTCTCAGAGGCCCCTTGACCACTGCCAGACAGCCACATGAAGCCCAGGCATGACCACCAGCCATCCTGCTGAACACCTTAGGGGCCTAGTAGTTCACAAGTTGAGCTGGGTAGACACCATCCTTTTTGTCAAGCTGCAGGGGTCAAAGAGATTAGTAGACGAGATTAGAAGCCTATGTATCCTCCGAGTGTAGCCCCACTCCACCCCTGCCTGGCACCAACGCCTCCTCCACCCCTGCCTGGCAAGTTTCCCCTGACCCAGCACCAACGTCTCCTGGCACCTGGTTGTCTGTCCTGGGGGCTATGCTGGGCTTCTGGGCCAGCGGTGGCTTCTTAGTGGCCCCACTTCGGGGAGCTGGGCTGGGTCGGCTGGGTTCTTCTTCGCTAGGTGTTCCCATCCCTCCGGCCAGGACATAGTGCTGTTTCCGAAGTTCCCCGAGCCGGACACGCTCTGCCTCTAGTGTCTTCTCCAGCTCCAAGACTCGCACCTGCAGGCCACACAGCCAACTCAGCCCTGCTCATGAGTCCCAGGGTCTTTCCCAGAGATCAGAGCCTGGCAGGGGTAGGCACGAGGGGTACACACCTGTGTCTCCATCTCCTGCTTCTTCAACTTGATGAGGGACAGGCCAGAGAAATCCATGGTGTCTGTGGTCAGGGGAAGGAGTCAGCGGTGAGTGACCCCTCCCACCAGCTCTGGGAAGCCCCTCTGAATACCCCGGAGCTCGCCTCTGTCCTCGATCTGCTCCTGGCCGGATTTGGTGGAGGCCACGACGTTGGCCGCCCTCTCGTTGACAGTGCGGGAACACTCCTGCAGGCGGCTCAAGTGGGGACTGTTCTTGTTGGCTTTCACCTGCAGAGCAGAGCAGGCATGGGTTGGCTGGTCGCAGGCATGGGTTGGCTGGCCGCAGGCCGCAGGCAAGGGCCCCCGGCCCAGGCCTGACACACGTCAAACCTGGGGTGGTAGGGGTCAGCCCAGCCTCACCTTCGAGGCTGCCACCAGCTGGGCCGTGCTGGCTGCAATCTCATGGGAGCAGACGATGAGTTCCTCATATTTGCCCGTGTGAAGCACAACCTTGTCAGCGGACTCCCTGTGGGGCCGGGGCCAACCAAGAGTCTGGGTTTCCGCACCATGAACAGTCTGTCAAGCCCTCACACCAAAGCTCAGCACCGTGCCCACCCCACCCACACCTGGGTTGACATACACCAGCTGTGTGGCTCCCCATCCCACTGCCTTGGAGGCTGAGATGAGGCCTTCAGTCCACCGTGAATTCTTGGCATAAAATTCCTGCTGCGTTGCTGCCCCCTAGTGGCAATGGGAGGAGAAGACAGGACGGTCCAATCAAGGACTTGGGATAGTGCAGTCATATCCCCGAGACCTCCCTGAGGTGTGGGGACTTTTAGCTGTGGCAACAGACCCTATGTGGGGGTGTCATGCACAAAGGGTTAGGGGGTCAGATTTGCTTTCCCTTTCTGACTGAGCCAGGAAGGCTGCCAGACCACAGCACATCTGGCTTACCCTGCCGCTTTCCACGATTTCCTTCTGCAGGCTGGTGGAGGTCATCACCAGGAGCCGGATGGCCTGCCGAGACCAAGATGGGTGTGACTTTCCGGGTGGCTCTGACACAACCCGACGTGGAGTCACTTACGCACACACTCACCTTCATCAGGTCTGTACAAGAGTTGAGGATCCTAGGGAAATGCAGAGAAGAGAAGACAGCTCTATAGTGTAGCCCTGTGACAGCATGCAAGGCTCCACCACACCAGGGCAGGGGACATGCAGTTTTGTGTCCAGCTCCTTTCTGGACGGCTGAATAGTCAGGAAGGTCGGATCTCGTGGACCAGGGAAGCTGCTTCCCGCTGGAGTTTTGGGGACAGAAGCCGTACTCACCTCTCATTCACCTCCAGTTTCACTCCCGAGCTCTCATGGCGGGCTTGGCTCATCATGTCCTGTAACCAGTGACAGACATCCCAGGAATATCCTCCCTGTCCCTGCTTAGATGTCCCTGCTTAGCCTCTATCCCCTTAGTTCGCACAGGAACTCAGCCCTCACCTCGATCCTCCGCACAGCGTCCTCGATAGCTGCAGAGGTGGCCGCCATCTCCTTGTCCACCATGGCCCCTAGCTCCTCCTGCCGTACATCCAGGCTCTTAGGCCTCAGGTCCTGAAACGATAGAGTCAGCTATGTAGACTCAGCCTCATCAAGGCCCAGGGGAAGATGGACAAAAGGCAGCAGAAGACTAGGGTGGGGAGGGTGGTGGTGTGTGCGGGCTCGGTCCTAGGTACTGAAGCTGCAGCCTGTGAGCGCGCACGCCTGCTTAGCCTCCCTCATGGAAAGGACAGACACGCTCAGGGCTTTGGCTGTACACCTCACCTGGCCCAACTGCAGAATGCCCTGCAGGGGGGTCCGCATCAGGCTGGGCTGGGCCCTTGGTAGCATCGTCTGGTCCTGCAGCTGTCCCACAAGCTCCAGAGCCCGGGCGCCACACTCCCTGCACGTGTCCATCAGGCCTGTTGGGGTGAAGGGAAAGTCTATGAGGGCCATTTTGCTTAAGAGCCCTGGATAAGGTCCCCACACACTCTGGCCTAGGACTTGTCCAAAGGAAGGCCTCCTTCCCCCTGCACACTGTGAAGACCCTCATGTGAGACAAAGAGCCAGCCCTACCACCAGGCTCTACTTACGATCGGCGGGGTCAGTGGGGGCCAGGTGGGAGGTGGCGGCACCATTGACAATGGTGTCCGCGGTCAAATGGGAGAAGCGGGTCAGCGCTGCCACCAGGGCAGAAGCATCTGCGGTAGATAAAGCCGAGGTTGTGGGTGGGAGCCACAAGTTATTTGTGTGGGAACATTAAGGCAAGTGGACCATTTTCTCAGTGAGTCTGGGCTAAGGCTCCAATACCCCAGCCTATGAAGGCAGAGGGGTGCTAAGGTCAGGAGGCAGCGGGTCAGTCACCAAGCAGAGTCAGGGTGACTCTAGGCCCCCGTTTCCCTCCATTCCAGCAGATAACCAATGTCAGCCAGTTAAGAGGCACAAGGCTCAGAGTCATAACATGGTTCCTGAAGAGGTGCCCGTCTCCCCGAGAGCCGCACACCGGCAGCTCTGGCTGCAGGGACCCTACTGAAACTACAGGTCCACACCACCTCCAGCTGGACTCACCTTCAGGGGAAGCCAGGTACTGGGTGTGGCCCTGTTCCAGGCCACTCACACTGTCCAGGGCTGCCTGAGCCCGGCTCACCAAGTAATCTGCAAGCACAGAGAAGAAAGAGCAGCCCTCAGCCCATCGCTGCCTGCTTCTCGCGGCTGGGTGACAGGCACAGACATTGCTGGGGGATGAGCAGGCACGGAGGGCAGAGGTGCCCCGAGCACACACCTGGGGAACTGGTGCAGCGCAGGTGCAGGGGGTCGTCCAGCTTGCTCACTGCGTCCTGCAGGATGGCCTCTGCCTCGGCGGCTGCACTTCGTAACACCGCCAACTGCTCATCTAGCAGCCTCTGCCTAAGGCCCTGCTCCTGAGACTCCTGATGGGAGGGGCAGGCGGGGCGGGACCGTCAGACCCCTCAAGCCCAGGGCTTAGCTCCAAGGACTAACATTTGACAGTGACTGACTCTCTCCAGAAGGATGCCCTAGTCAAGCAAGGGGAGAGGTTTCTAGGCCACCTCCCTACCTCCCGGGACTTGGGTGACTCATGAGGGGCAGTGGGGACACAGGACAGGACAAACACTGATAAACAGCCCAGGACCTCAACAGACTTATCTCAAAGGGCCACCGAGCACACAAAAAGGTGTTCAATGGGCTGTCAAGATGGGAAGGGTGCTTCCGACAGACCTGACCCCCGGGACCCAGAAGGAGGAGGAGAGAGCAGACTCCTGCAGACGATCCTCTGACCTCCCTGCGTACTCCCCCATCCCCCACAACAGTAAAAACAACTTTTTTAAAAAAAGGATATTCAGTATCATTAGGCAACTAGAAAATGCAAATCAAAATCACGATAAACAACCCTGGGTGACAGGACACACCCAGCACGCAGAAGGCTGAGACAGGAGGACAGCCCTGAGTTTGAGGCCAACCTGGAGCTTTATACCCATGCAGCTGGCCACAGTGAGAAGACAGTAAAACACGGAAGGCTGTGGAGAACCGGGGCTTCGTCTTGGAGAGCTGAGTCTGTCTCAGCAATAAAGGGGTGGCAGGCTCTGAGCCCAGACGACCGACTCGTCCACACTAGAGGGGCAAGCTGCCTGACAAGGAGAAGGTGGCAGGGTGGAGGCCGGCCGTACCTTTTCTGCCAGCTGCCCCCGGAGCTCGCCCTTCTCCTGGGAGCTGCGCTGCTGCTCTTGGCTAAGCGCCTCCTCCTTCTCCCGCACCAGGCTCTGAGCGGCCAGCAGCTCTGCCTCGCGCTGCCTAACCGCTCCGCTCAGGGCTTCCTTCTCCGCGCTCAGTGTGTCCAGCCGTGAGCTCAGCTCTGACCCACTCTGGGAACATGAAACATGTCAGCAGCCAGGCCAAACCTACCTGGCCTTACCCCCCCCCCCAAACAACCCCAAGTGTGCAGCCGACCACAGTCTCCCAAGACACTGAGAGCTTCCTGAGGGTCAAGCCTACACCTTGAGGGCCTGCTGCCACATAAGTATGGCCCAATTGACGGGCAAGAGGACCGCCTCGTCCCAGCCTGACCCCAGCAGCAGCGGCCCGGCCCTGGCTAGCAGGCACCTGTTCTGTGCGGCTCAGGGCCTCCTGCGCACGGGCCAGCTCTCCTGCCCTGACCTCCAGCTCCCTCTTGAGCTTCTCCAACTGGTCACTCTGCTCCTCCATCTAGGACAGGCCAGTGTGTCAGTGGGGCAGCGGGGCGGGGAGGGTGGGGGCCCCTTCCCCCCACTGAACACACCTTCATCTCAGACTCGCGCCTCACTTGCTCCATCTGGAAGGCCAGCTGCTCCTTCACCCGTGCCACCTCCTCCTGGCTCTGCTGTGTCACTGTCAGCTGCTTGGCCGTGTCTGCATTCTGGAAGGAAGGGGACAGGCTGTGACTCTGGACCCCGGCCCACGCTGCCCTTCCCGAGGCTGGGCACCCACCTTCCTGAGCAGCTCGGCGTGCGTGTTAATGAGTTCGCTGTGTTTCTCCTTCAGCTTGCTGTAGCGTGCCTCCGTGGCACTGGCCTTCCCTGCGTAGAGGCAAGGAGGCTGAGTGGAGTGGGCAGGCAGGGGGGAAGCCACCCCACACCCTGTTGCTGGGTGCCGCCCCAGGGGTACACACTCTCGGCCTCCTCTCGCAGGCCCTGGATGCGGGCGCCCTCCAGCTGCAGGGCCTTGAGCTGGGCCAGCTCGTGGCGCAGCTGCTCGTTGTCCACCAGCGCCTTCTGCTTCTGCTTGCGCTGCTCCTCCAGCTCCGCCTCCAGGCCGTTCACCTGACCCTTGAGCTGGGAGATGTACCGCTGCGCCTGCAGGGCGGGAGGGACCGGGAGGATGGACACCCTGGCCGCCCACGCGGGGACCACCCACGCGGGGACCACCCTGGGCCACGCCCCTCACCTCCATCTTAATCTTCTCCAGCTCAGCGCGGAGGGTCTCCACCTCTCGCTTCAAGTTCTCGATCTGGAGGTCCCTGGGGACAGAGATCCTGGGCTCAAGTTCATCAACCAGAAGGTTCCAGACTGCCCAACACAGGATCTCAGATGTCACTAGCAGTAGCTCAGGACTGGGTGTGTCATTGCTCTGTAGGTCCTACCTATGACCTTCCCAGACAGAAGGCCTTTTCTAGCCTCCCGACCCCAGCTGGGGACTCACCTGTCATCCTTCATGGAGCCATTGGGGGGTCCAAAGGTCTGATCAAAGAGGTCAGCCACCACCTGCCATAGCAGAGGACATGGTGCTGTGACCCAGCCGCCTATGCCCGCGAGACCCTACAGCCTTGTGTTGGAAGCCCTTTGGGATCAGACAGTGGGACAGTGGGACATGGGGACCTCACCACTGGCTCCCCAGCAGGGGGCGCACTGCTGATCTCAATTAGATTCTCAGGCTCCTCCTCCTCCGGGGCCTCCTCTGGAATCACCACCACCGGCTTGATGTGCTCCGCCAGGGCCGAGGCCCGCAGGAAATTGGGGGGTCCCTGTAGGGAAAGTGTTTGGGAGATCTTCAGCCACCCCCACAAGCCTTTTAAACTCATCCAGGGCCTGCCAGGAGCCAGGGGCTGTTGGGCTGGGAGGGGGTGCAGGGATGAAGGGGGCAGGGCCGGGCACCTCAGGCAGCCGCGGGATCTGGATGAGCCTCTTGAAGTACAGCATGTCCGAGGCTCTGCGGAAGAAGTTCTTGAGGCTGCAGGTGGCAAGGGGAGACAGGTCACAGGGAGCCATCAGCCCTCTTGCCGACCATGCTGCAGCACCGCCCCCTGGGCTGGTACCTGTGGAACTGCTCATGGAAGCGATCCCTGTGGCCTTGCAGGGTGTCTGCCGGGAGACCTGAGGGATGGCACAAGTGAACAGGACTTCCTCTCTGCACGCCGCTCTGAGGCCCGCTTTCCCTCTCTGACCCACTGGAGGGTAGAAGGGTGACTGTGGCCTGGCCAGCCCACCCTAACTGAGAAGGGAGATGAGGCCCCATGGGGTCACTTCAGCTCCGATGGGAGCCAGACAAGGCGGCACCGAGCAGACAGGCACCTGGCTCTGAATTGGGGCTCTAAGACTGTGGAAGTCACCCTGAGCCAGCACACGTGACCTGAGGACCTTTTCCAAATACTAGTGACAGCCTTTTCACTACTGCACCCCAGAAAACATGCAGCCTGGGGAGGGGCCGTGGTCCTCTCCTACACCAGGTGTGCAGAAAGCCACGAAAACGGAAGCTTTACAAACCAAGTCTCTGCTTTGGAAAATGGCCATTTCCCCCCATGAGACACATCATGGTGTGTTGTTCTTTTGTTTCTAGACAGAGTTTCTCTGGCTGTCCTGGAACTCACTCTGTAGACCAGGCTGGCCTCAAACTCAGAAATCCGCCTGCCTCTGCCTCCCAAGTGCTGGGATTAAAGGCGTGGGCCACTGTGCCCGGCTCATATTATTGGTGTTAACAGGGAGGGTTTACTGGTTCTCTTTCTAAACTCGTTCTCTCTCAGTCCCCTTCCTCAGTCCCCTCTCCCCCCCCCCCGGCCTCCTTCCCTCTCAGCACAGGAGGACACAGGGCCTCCCGGCCCGCCAGGGCTGCACACTCACAGGAGTGCAGCTTGAACATGAGCTTCACCGTGTAGTGGTACAGGTGGCTGCAGTCCTGGATGACCTGGATGAGCGGCGCTAGGCGACACTGGCCAGAAGACATCTGGGACACCGCGATGGCTGTGTTGAGCTGCCGGAAAACTGAGGAAAGAGCAGGAGGAAGCCAGCATGAGCAGGTGTGGCTGGAGGCTGGCTTGTGGGCGGCTCCACCCAGGTCTGCTTTAGTGACAGCACTAGGGCCCTGGAGTGGGTGAGTGGCCCTACACTGTGCTGTCAAAACCACGGTGGAGATTTAGTGATGGCTGGGATTCTAATCTGGGCCTTCAATAGCTCTAGGCTGGGACTAGTGCCCTGTGTTGGGGTCTGCCCCACACTGAGGACAGTCCCCGGTACAAGGTCAAGGTGGTCAGCAAGGCTGGACCATCCTCTCACTAAGCTCTACTTAGGGAGGGGTTTCCAGAACCTTCAGCCAGGATGAACTGGGGACAGCCACTAGAGGACAGGAATACCGGCTCCACAGTCCAGGGCCGCAAACTTACACTGAACCTCAGAGATGCAACAAGCTTAGGATTGTCACCAAAGGCCAGAGAAGTGGCTCAGTGCTCACCACCAAATCTGATGACCTATATGGTACATGGAGAGGGACAGACTCCTTCAAGTTTACCCCCTGGCCTCCACACATGTGCCATGGCACAGGCATGTACGCACACACACAATAAATTAAAATGTAGTCAATCTATTATGAAATACTGTCACTCTGGCCAAGCATGTTAGTGCAAACCTATAATCTGCTCAGGAAGCTGAGGCAGGAGTATTGAACTCAACGCCAAACTTCTACAAAGCAAGACGTTGTCTCAAAAACAAAAAAAAGGCTGGAGATGTGGCTCAGGGGTTAAACTGTGCTGGCTACTCTTCCTGAAGACCTAAGTTCTATTTCCCAACACACACACACACACACACACACACACACACACACACACACGAAGCCTCACAACTAATCCGTAACTCTGGTGCCAGAGGAGTTGATGCCCTCTTCTCATAGAGATGGCACACAGATGTACATGCAGGCCAAACACCATCCGGGTTTGTTTTTTTGTTTTTTTGTTTTTTTAAAGACTGTCACTGTAATAGTTGATCATGTAGCTGTGGAGACTGGCTAGTGTTTGTTCCAGGTCACAGCCTTGAACACAGGCTTTGCGTGCCCCAAGTGACCCGATACCTCACTTGCCCTGGAGACCCTGACAATCAGGCCTTGTATCAGAACTCCAGAGAAATGGGGGGGAAGGGGGACAAAGGACAAACAGGAGGCTGCCTCCCCTGGCCAGCATCTTCTCTGGGGCAGAGAGGGGAATGACAAAGAGTGGGCGGTGAGCCAGGCTGGGAGAGCAGCCAGGCCCCATGCCGGGCAGACCTGAGTGGTGCCAGAAGCCCTGGGCCCCTTGGTCTGGCCATGCCTCGGGTGGAGCTGTTTGCAAGGATGGAAGCCACACTAGGGTTTTGTTTCTTTGGTTTTGGCTTTTTTGTTTTGGGGTGTGTGTGTGTGTGTGTGTGTGTGTAAGGATTTCAAATGTGTGAGTAAACTCTGGTTTGCTCTGTGCCTTACTTCAGGCAGAACGCTCTCGACGACATCTTTCCAGCCAGGGTAGAATGCCTTTCCTTTCTCCCTCCCTCTGCCCCTCCCTCCTTCCCAGAGTGTCGCCCACCCCTCATCCCTCCCACCCACCCCCCACATGCTAGGTGAGCACTTCATTATTTAGGTACAGCCCTGGCTAATCAAGACCAGGCTGGCTTCAAACTCAGACATCTGACTGTTTTTCTCTCTTAAGGACCAGGATTAAGGGCATGTGCCACCACATCCAGACCTCTTATTTTTCTTATTTCCTCTAAGTTTTCTTTCCTTTATTCTATTATGTATAGGTGTTTTGCCTGTGCACCACATGCCTGCAATGCCCTCAGAGACCAGAAGAGGGCATTGGATTCCCTAGAACTGGACAGTTAGGATCAGGCACAGGGCCTCTTCAGCCCTTCTCACTTTTGAGACTGGGTCTCATTAAGCTCCCCAGGTTGACCTTGAACTCACTCTAGCTCAAGTAGGTCTCAAACTCATGATTCTCCTGCCTCAGCCTTCTGAGGCACATCTCTCTTAACAGCCTTGCACACCCACTGAAGGCGGTGTGTTACAGCTGGCTTTCCACTGAGGTAGACGTGCAGGGGTTTCTGTCTTCCGTGCGGTGGGCTGAGGTGAGGGGATCCTACACCTGTCACCTACCTGCGTGTGCCCACTCTCTGTAAGTCACTGAGGATAGGGGCCAGCAGGCCCTTCCCCAAGAGCAGCTAGGGTGGGATACAAGGTCTATGGCTTGAATCTCACGGCCCGTGTGCTCCAGGAGCTCGGGCTTAGCTTTTCTGCCGGAACTCAATTCCTGGTGGCCTGGGTCCAGCTGCACTACTGGGCCACACCCCTGGTGACCTGCCGTCTGCTGCCACTGTCCTACTCCTCGACAGGCTCCACACTGGCCCCTCACCCACCAGAGCCACAGGCCTAGGCCCAGGGTACAGAGCGTCTATCCTGCCTCTTCCCAATCCTGTTTTTCCTTAAAAAGGCGTGTGCCTTGGGCTTCGCTATGGCCAACAGTGAGTCACAGCAGTTATTTTGAAGGTACAGCCCGGAACGATCACCCCCCAGGCAGGGTGGGTGAGCCCTCAGAGATTTCCTGTCCAACAGCTGCCAGTTCTTTGGCTGAACAGTAGGAACACACAGTAGGAAGTGTTAGCCATGTTTTCTCTCCTGGAAAGCAGTGCTGTGCCGAGACCAGGCAGGAGCCTAGAGGGTCCTCCATGGGGCACACCTACCCTCCACACCCAGGGGCCCACAGTGGCATTCATGTGCCATGTCCTGCACACACGCAGGGTCCCGAGGAAGGGAAGTCTCTGCTTGTGCTCTGGAGGTGCCATGAGGCCCCTTTCTGTCTTGGAGGGAGAGGGACCCCAAGGGACAGGTGCACATAAGACCACGGCACTGGGTTATGGTGGGTGATCTGTCAGGAGAATCACTCGCCCCGTATGAGTGGGGCCCAGGTTTTACCCCAAGAGCAGGAAAGAGCAAAAGCCCAGCCCACCCGTGTCTTCACAGCCTGGCCTGAGTGCTCACCTGCCTCAGAAAGCTTCAGTTCACAGTCCATGTAGTCGAACATCTCCACGGTGAGCTGAAAACTAGGAGAAAAGACGGGGGAGGGGGGGATGCAAAGGGCAGCCAGGCACACCCACACAAGCCCCAAGGGCAGCCGGGCACACCCACACAAGCCCCATCAGGCAGAAACATGGAGTACCCAATAAACCCCTTTACCCACAGCCTGACGCCCCTGGGGGTCATGACCTTCAGCCCTGTGACCTCGTTTGGCATGGTCCCCGGTAGGCACTTGCACACAGACTCACATGTTGTTAACATCAGCTCCCGCTGCCTTCTCCAGCACCTCATCTGTTACCTCCAGGCCTGCAGGGAACTGGGGGTGCTGAAGAGACACAGCCCCCACGCAGTCTCATTGAGCAGCCACACGGGTCCCATCCCTGCTCCCAACAGCTCCCATGCGAAGGGAGGTTTCCGAATCCCCTCACTCTGTGACCCCAGCTTCTCTGGTTAAGCCAAAGGGGCTGACAGAGATCCCGGGGCTGAGGCGGGGGCAGCCTGACCAGGACTGACGGGCAAGGCCACTGGAGCAGACGGGCTGGCATCTGCACTGGATCTATGCAAACACCGAGACAGCCGGACAACCTCCTGCCAGTCTTCCTAGCCTCTACCGCAAGTGGACAGAATGGATGGACGGGACAGGTGCCATCCAACCCCCTCTATGCCCCAGGATGTCACAGAGAGAAGAGTCCCCCACCCCCACCCCCAGTCCCTCAGTCCATGATTGCTCAGGGACACTACCTTAAGGTGGAAGGAGGTTTTAGTCAGCAACAGTTTGGTATAGATATTCACCAGGTGCCCATACTGGTCACGAAGGTGGCCCTGTGGGGACGAGAGCCCTGTGTGAGGTCACCGTCAAGAACACACCTGGAATCCCAAGGATTGACGTGTGCCCACACAGGAAGAAACAAGGTGGGAAGAGAAGCCTTTCTTCCACAGATCAGTCACTCACCCACTCAGCAACCACTTCCTGCTAGCCTTCACCAATCTCATTACTGTCTCTAGCTTCCCCTCCTTAACCTCATTCCTCGTCACTCTTGCCAGAGAAAGTCTTGTGAGAGGCAAAGAGAGCCCTTTGTCCAGGGCAACAGGCCAGTTCTGAGCAGGGCACTTTACTAAAGGGCTGGTGGCAGCCAGGGGAGGTGCATTCTGGTCTGCACACAGCTTCCCGGCTCCCTCTTGCAAAAAACACCACTGTGTGTGGCCACGCCAGCAGGGCCTGTGTCTGCAGCAGGCACTGTGACAAATTCCTTACATCAAAGGACACACATAAAGCACAGAGGATCTAGACAGGCAAGGCTGTCTCTCAGGGTCTGCTCTTAGAGATTCACTCAGCTAAGCGCCCCAGGAGCGCTTTGGGAAGGAGGCCTGAGCTCTGACTTCTGAGGACCTTGGAGCGAATCCAGACACAGGGTCCCCAGACTACCGACTCTGAGAACTGCCGGGCAAATGCATAGAGAATCCAAGGCTGTGTGTGCCATGGCTTCTAAAGCTTCTGGTAAAGTCTAGGGGACCCCGGGGGGCCCCGGTCTTAGTCTAGGGGACCCTGGGGGTCCCCGATCTTCACAGAGGCGTGGGTTGCCACCTGTCCCAACTCAAGAGGACTGATGCAAGAGGCTTGCTTTGTGGAGCTGTCGGCCAATCCGCCTGCCCCAGACCCCAACTTCACACTGACTGGTGCTCAGCCTCCACAGTAACCCCAAGGACAAGAGGAAAGAGAATCCCTGCCCCCAGATGCTGCCCTCAGCTCGGCCACGTTGCCTGGACACTGTCCCCACACCTACCCACAAGTCGCCAATCTCACGTATGTTGCTCCGGTACCGCTGGTAGTCATGCAGCACCTGCAGCCGGAGAAGGGAGGGGAAGGGAGGACAGACACACGTCAGAGCTGCACACTTCCAGGGGACACTGTGGATGCTATCAGCTGGTGGCATGGCAGCGTCACTCGCCTGAGCCTGTGAGACCAAGGGCTGTGGTCACTACTCACGTTGGGGTGTCCGTCCCGGAGGACCTTGTGAAGGACGTGACAGAACTTCCAGCTGAGGATGGAGCTGCTGGACAGCGGCAGGCCGATGGCGTAGGACCAGAAGGTGAAGGCTCCCTTCTCGTGGTGTGTGCCCAGGATGATACCTTAGAGGGTCAAGGCCAAGTGGGGGACAGACTGACATGGGGGCCCCTCCCACTGGGCCCTGGCACTTTCTGCAGTTCCCCACATTCTCATCCACCCCAGGCCACAACAATTGGGAGTCCTGAGGTCATGCTCTCCCAACTTGGCACACCCTGGGCCAGGACCATGCTCAGCCCAGTCTCCTGAGAGCTCCCTAAGATGCAAGGGGCACAAGGATACGCCGGGCGTGCTTCTCCTTCACTGGGGCCTCCTGGCTGTTGATGGCTTTGCTGATACTGATGGCCTGTGAGAGACACAGAGGAAGGGTTAGACCCCCGTCCGTCCGCGCCGTCTGGAACACACAACCCAGAGAAGGACAGACCACCTAGTCTGGTGGAAGATCAGTGCGGGGGCAAGAAAGAGCGCACTTTTCCTGATCCACGCTCTGAGGAAACTTCTCTTCCATGGCCTGTAGCTGGTACCAATGTCATGGTGACCAAGAGTCCCAGGCTCAAGGAGGCTGAGCTGAGCTCAGAAAGGCCCGTCTGATCTACCTCACATTGTTCTCCTTGAAAAGGTCCCCAGACGCCAGGAAGAGTGGTTAAGGGCACGGCCCAACACTGCATCCTCTGCCCACCAGGGAGAACAGTAGACCTCTGCCCTGTGGCCCAACTGGGCTCCTCGGCCTCGGTGTCACCCCTCTCCCTGCCCGGCAGAGCCCACAGCACAGATGTCAGCTGAACCAGGCAGAAACCAGGCGCTGGCACTGGTCTCACTTCCACGGGCACCTGCTCATGCCACCGAGGACAGCTGTGGGCCCTGAGGAGGGGGGAAGAGCAAAGGAGAGCCTGCGGAGCCAGGACACTGTCACCTGAGACAGAAGAAGCCTCACACTTGACTAAACCATGCCACGGTCTTGAAGGGACTCTCACCTCCACTGGACACAGCTTTTTTTTTTTTATTTTTTTAAAGATTTTATTTATTTATTTTACAAATGACAGATGCACTGCAGCTGTCTTCAGACACCAGAGGGCATCGGATCCCATTACATGTGGTTGCTGGGAATTGAACTCAGGACCTCTGAGTGCTCTTAACCACTGGACACATCTTATTTCCTTAGCTCAACGCCTTCCAGTCCAGCTCCGTGGGCAGGAGGCCAGGCTACACAGAGAGCATTGTCCCTCAGTCCCTCCTCTGAGGCTCCACTGGCAGGTCGCTAGAATTGGAAAGAGCTGCCCAGGCCCCAGACAGGAGGGTGGACTGGACTGACAGGACAGATCCAGCGGCCAGGACATGCAACCGACCAGAGTGTTCTCACCCCGGCGAGCCAAGGACCTACACTGGGTGTGCTACCTAGGGACACAACCAACAGGCCAGCAGGTGCCGGGCAGTGTGGTAGCTTCTCTTTTGCTCCATCTCCCAAAGGCCACCATGCACTCCTGCTGCAGCACTGGAGCAGTAAGGCCCCACTTGTCGCTTGTTGGGGCAGTGGGTTCCCAACAGCAGATGCTCAGCACACGCTCAACAGGCTGGCTCAATTTTCCTCTAAGAGTAGCAGGCCTGGTGGGGCACAGAGTCCCTTTCTGATAAGATATATGGATCTGGGTCTGTCAGGGATGGGCATGGGCTGCTCCTGAGCTGGACCCTGCCCCCACAACCTAGAGAGGCCCACTGACCCCCATGCACACACAGAGCCCACTGTGGGAAACTCACTGAAATTTGAGGACCTGGGGCTTAGCTAAGCCCTCCCACCTCACTGGACTAGGGTCCTGAGAGAACACAGGCAAGCTCTGCCCTCCTTCCCAAGTACACAAAGCCTCAGGCAGCCATCCACCTGTTGGTCTGTGTGCCGAGCCTGGTCCCCTCTAGGTCCCATTTTCCACACAAGCACAGGGCTGCCACCTAGCAGCTGTGGGGAGACTGCCACTCTGCACGCCCAGGGTATTTCACCTCGACTGAGGGGATGTTTGGCACAACAGTGGCCAAGAGGGACAGCCGCAGAATGCCACCCATCTCCTGGAGGCGTCTGCTGTTCCCTTATTCCTTAGAGGAAACTGAAGCTCAGAGAGATTCCGTGTCTTGTGTACACTGGTAATAAGGGCAGTCAGGTCTGTTGGACTCTGGGCTGTGTTCTTACAGTGACGGGGACACAACTTCCTGGTACAGTTTTCCCCTGGCAGGGGTCAAGTGCTAAGTGGGCTGGGCCACACTCACAGCAAGGAGCGTCCCACCTCTGGGCTGAGGAGCCACAGTCTACACTGCCTGACCCCTGAGCTGCTCTCATGATGAAGGCCACCTGGCAAACAGGGAGGAGACAGAGCCACCCACGGGGCTGCCCATGGGGCACGGGTGACGAGGACCTGGGAGGGGCTGAGGTCCTTGGAAGTAGTGAGTCTGGGAATGGGTGGGCAGGCAGGAAGTCTCCTCCTCTGAGGAAAACGGTTACCAAGAGGCCATGATGAAACTTTTGAGACCCAAGCCCCCCTAGCCTACAGTAGAGCCTCTACTTTTCTTCACCTTAAAACAGAAACAAACAAACCAAGAAAAAAAACGGAGACTGGAGAGATGGCTCATGGGTTAAGAGCAGTGTCTGCACTTCTAAAGATCTCAAATCCCATCCCCGGCGTCCATGTCATGAGGCTCACAACCACTTGTAACCCCAGCTCCAGGAGGGTCAGACCACTGGCCTCTGTGGGCACTCGCCGTCCCGCGTACAGACACATGCACATAACTGAAAAGGGCAGGGTCTCTGCGGCCACCTCAGCCAGCAGGGTAATAACCCAAGAGGGGGGGAGAAGGTAGTTAGGTTCAACACAACTCAACAGCGGGTGTTGATTCAAACTTTGAGGGTGTGACCCCAGGAACTCTCTTCACATTAATTTGTACACGTGTGCGTAGAAGTCCAAGAACAATCTGAGGGGCCATCCTCTCCTCCTCTCCAAGTCCCAGCACACGTTACCCTTAGCAGCTGAGCCATCTCCATACACACACACACCTCACTCACACACACCTCACACACACACCTCACTCACACACACCTCACACACACACCTCACTCACACACACACCTCCTCTCTCTCTCTCTTCTCTCTCTCTCCCTCTCTCTCTCTCTCTCTCTCTCTCTCTCTCTCTCTCTCTCTTCTCTCTTCTCTCTTCTCTCTTCTCTCTCTCTCTCAGGCTGTGCATTACTATGCCTGAGAGAGCTCCCGCTTCCTGGGACACAAAGAGCACCAGGCCCCTCATCCCTGCTGTGGCGTTAGACAGGATCTCCCTACTCGGTTCTGTCTGGTCTGAAACTTACTATACATAGAGACCAGGTTGCCTTTGAAAACCGAGACCTCCCTGCTCCTGCTTCCCACGGGCTGGGATTAAAGGGGTGAGCCACACAGCAGGTTGTCCCTGGTCCTCTTCAAATCTGGTTTGTGATTCTCCAAATGTCCCTCTGGTAGTGTTACTTCATCACCTCACGGCATGTCGCGGGCATGCGCAGAAGTCCTGCCTGTGTGTGGCTGCTGCCCCAGCCTTAGAGTGCAGCAGTAAGGTCACGAGGGCAGAAGAATGCAGCCCGGGAGGGAACGTGGCAGGGGCTTCTGTGGAGGGCCTGGGTGCCACCCATCCCTGAGCTGGCCACAAGGGACAGGACCGTGTCAGCTAGCCATCCTGTGCAGGCGCAGGCTGGCTCCCATGAACACAGGCCCGTTGTATGCAGGGCGGGCAGATGTGTGGGGTGGCCAGCACCACACAAGGAGGCCCAGTGCTCACTCACACAGTAGGCGTCTGTGGGTACTCCTGGCCCCTGTTCATCCTCCCAGACAGCAGCAGCAGGCAGGGGTGACACCCACCCACCTCCCCTGGGTGTCTATGTGTATTGTCCTCAGGAGGTGGCTGTGGGTCACATTTGAGCAGAGGGTGGAGTTAGGAGCGCTTCAGAACCTCCCTGTGTGTGGACTGTCTGGCACACCCTACGACACAGCTCTGTTCCGAGGCTAAAGTGTGACATGGTCTGACCTCAGTGACACTTGGGCTTCCGAAACCATGTCACCCCACACTCACATAGCAGCTGGGAAGCCACACAGTGAAGGGGAAGGTAGAGGGAATCCCCAGCCCAAAAAAAAGCCTCCCACCACCCTGGTGCGTCAGGAGTGGCCTCAGGCAGAGGAGATCTCTCCCGGCTCTCAGGGTCAAGCACTCTGCAGAAGGACAATCCTAGGGGAAGGACAATGCCAGGATCAGGATGCAAACCCAGGGCTGGAGAAACCCCAGAACACTAAAGGATGGGGGTGTCTGGGTGCTTATCACACCCTAAATCCTGACTCCCCAGGAAGCCAAGAAGAGCCATTTCCATACAACGGAGAGGGGCAGAACGGTGCCAGGGAGTTGGGAGCCCGCAATGGAAGGGATTGCTCTCCACCTTTTTCCTTTGAGAAAGGGTCCCACATGTAGCCCTGGCTGGTCCCTGTATAGCTAGCTTTAAACTCACAGAGATTCACCTGCCTCTGCCTCTCAAGTGCTGAGATTAAAGGCGTGTGCCATCATGCTTGGCCTGGTCTCCCTCTTTCTTCATAAATCAGAAGAGTCCCTCTCTCAGTCTGCAAGGGGACAATCATGGAGACAACAGGGCAAGTGCAGTTGCAGGTTCCACGGCAACTGTGAGATGCCGGGAAACCGCTAGGCACCTGCAGGAGGTCAGCAGACACAACAGAATGTGGGCAGGTGACCGCTGATGGATACAGACCACTGGAAAAGGCAGTAAGTCCACACCCATGCCCAGGGAACCGCCAGTTTATGAGAAGACAGTGTCAGCACCAGGAGGGGCTGACCCTCAGAGTGCCAGAGGCTGAGAGGAAGCACAGGGCTGCCACACAGGGCCACGGAAGGACAACACATACAAGCAGGAGATAGAATCCTGACACCTGCCAGGCTCAAAAAGCCCGTAGTGTTGTTCCATAGGGCCAGTGGCCAGGTCCCAGTGACATAATGACCCCATCAGTTTTACTGAGCTCATCCTTGTGCCAAGAGCTTGGCCAGGGAGTCTCACCAGGTCTTCAGGAGGAGCCCCAAGAATTCCTCCAGATAAGGACATTGATGCTTCAGGAGTTGGCCAGTGCCATAAAAACCAAACATGCTAAGTGAGTCACTTAGGCAGGCCCGCCCTAAGCATCCAATATCACAACAGGACCCTCCTGTGGCTGTGTGCTGTGACTGTCACAGAGAACAGCAGCCTGGACAAGCAGAAAGACTGTCCACAGTGCCACGGCTACAAGGGGCTGGCAGGACTCATTCCCAGGCTCCCACTTTGGAGCTGGTGAGCATCGTCTGAGGTGCCCCAGAGCCATCTTGCCAACCCAACCATGGCTCCTCTGTATTCTCCATGTGCTGGATGTCAGTACCACCCTGAGCCCACTTCTGCTGGGCTGCAGCTGCTGCCGTGGCCTGCTTGAGACCTCAGAACTGACGGGACATGGCCGCATGCGCAGCCAGCCTCTCAGCGCCTTCACTCTGTGTGCTCAGGCTCTCTCCAGGGACAGTCCAGGAAAATGGTTCCACAGAGGCAGCCTTCGAGCCTTGACCACAACCAAGCTCCCGGGGTCCCCGCACCCAGTGGACTTGGCCTGACTGCAGGCCAGGACGCGGATTCTGGACTGTGGAATGGTTTAAGTCATAGGTGATGTAGGGCTGGAGAGGCTGGGAGGGCGGGTAGAAAGATGGAGCCAGGAGAGAGCACCCATCTCCGACTCATGACCGGGTGCTGCACTGTGACTCTGGACCTGGCCTTCACCTCCCCACCTTGGATCCCACAGCAGCCTCGATCCTAGGTCTAGGTTGGCACTCTGAGAAGGCCTCACAACAGCCCAGGGGAGCCCATGTCCTCAGGGTGTGCCCACCTGGCTTACCTATGGCAACTGCGTTCTTCTCTTCAGGGGCACAATGATGCCACGAAGAGTCGGGGGTCAAAGCTCAGGACAGACACCAGGACCAGGCTGAATGAGGGACCCTGGCCCAGCAGCCGTCCTAGAGAGTCCTGTTTCTGCAGGAGGAGCACACGGAGTGAATGCTCTGAGAGGCCGGCTGTGCACGCGGCCATGTCCCATCAGCTCTAAGGTCTCAGGCAGGCCACAGCAGCGCCTGCGACCCAGCAGAAGTAGGCTCGGGATGGTACTGACATCCAGCACACAGAGGGACAGAGGTGCCATGGGTGGGTTGGCAAGATGGCTCTGGGGCGCCTCAGATGTCACTCACAGTGTCAGCACCATGTTCTGCAACCCACAGCCCAGCGGGCACAGAACAGTTGTAGACTTGGGTGAGCGCACTCTTCCAGGAACCCACACACCCAAGCCAAGAGGCTCTTTCCCATAGTGCCTCTGTGGCTGGCTTCTCACCCAGAGCCCTCGGCTGAGTGGCCCTCACTTACTGGGGACGCTGCTCTAGAAACTTCCCATGCCCAGACTCTAGCCTCCCCAGGTATGAGCAGCAATCTCCGGGGCCTCCTAGGAAGTGAAGACTCACCAGCTCAGGCCCGGGACGGACAAGCCCCTGTCTAGCATGACGCATGAGGTCTTAGGCTCCACCCCCAGCAAGAGGAAGGAAACCAAATCAAGGCACAGCCCCTGTCAAATGCATCTTTGCGATCCTCCCTCAGCTGCCTCCTGGTCCTTATATGTGGGGCCGGCTGGCTGTGAAAAGCAGCCTATTTTGGTTGAATGAAGCTTGCTCCGCGACCTAGTAGAAAACTCTACAAGAGACAGAACAGTGAGCCACGTTCCCAGAGACAGGTGCCTGACACTACAGAGCCCCCAACTCCATAATTGTGTGACTATAAGTCATGCAGACAATGTCCCAAGCTTCTGGCATTCTGGCTAGACTCCACCCCCACAGTTACCTGACTACAGTCAGGTATGCTCCTCCCCACAGTTACCTGGCAAGAGCAAGATAGCCCAGCCCACTACAAAAGGGGCTGCTTGGCTCTCCTCTCTCTTTTTAAGCTCTCACCTTTCTTACTCTCATCTCTAGCCCTCCTTCTCTCTCTCCCTTCCCCCCTCTCTCCACATGGCCATGGCCAGCCTCTCTCTCTCTCTCTCTCTTTCTACCGTCTCTCTTTCTCCCTCCCTTTCTACAATAAAGCTCTAAAACCATAGACTGTCTCTACTCATCAAGGCCGGCTTGAACGATGAATAGGCTTTCCCCTAACAAGCCGCATCTAACCTCCCGCCAGAAGGCCTTCCTGTGCTCTAGCCACGGACCGGACCAAGGATTCTCCACCGCGTAGGAACCACCCAGCGCCCCCTCTCTCCCTGCCCTCTCCTCCCTCCCGCCCTGGGGCTGACTGAGTCCACCCCTAAGGCCCCCACTTTGTTCTCAGCTCTTCTGTGGTGTTCAGCAGTGTCTGAGATGCCCAAGACTGAGAACCTGTTATCTCTGGCCTCCGTGAGGTCCAGAGACCTCGGACTGCCCCTTGTCCACCACCGAGGGCCAGGTCCGTGGCTTCCCACAGCCAGACACCCACCCAGGGCCTCATGGAAAGTGTGGACAGTCCTCCCGTGCCCGCCTGCCTAGCACCAAAACTTGTGGGATGCGGGTTTTCTCCCACCCCCTTTATTTCCCCACACCCACTGCCCGCATCTGGTAGCAGAGGATGGTTGCGCCATACACGAGAGATGGAACCAGCTAAAGAATTCGCTCCGCACACAGAGACCTCTCTCTCCCTGCCCTCTCCTCCCTTCGGTCCCGGGGATGACCGAGCTGCCCCTGGGGCCCCCACTTTGTTCTCAGCTCTTCCTCGGTGTCCAACTGCATCTGGGATGCCCAAGACTGAGAACCTGTTATCTCTGGCCTCCATGAGGCCCAGAGACTGCCCTGCATCTGGTATCAGAGCCAGACCTCTGCTCACAGCTCTGAGCCTCTGGGTGGCCTGCCCACAGCTACCCTGACTTGAGCAGCTACCTCCAGATATAGGACATCCTGGATTTTGTTTTGTTTTTGAGACAGAATCTGGCTATGACTGGCCTAGAACACACAGAAATCCACCAGCTTCTACCTCCCAGGACAGGGATTAAAGGCATGTGCCTCCTGTGCCTGGCTGTGTCCTGTTTAAGTTCATTTATAGCATTTGTCATCTGACAGCGTTAGTTTCCCACTCTGTCTCCAACTCCTTGGACACAAAGGCACCCCACTACCCATTCATGAGTTTCACACTCAGTAGATTTGACCAATTGCCAATTAAAACATTCAAGGAGAAAAGTCTGCATTTGGACTGCCCACAGGTAGGCTCTGTCCTCCTTGTTATTCCATAAGCAACAGAGGATAACAGTTCATGTAGAAGTAATTTCTACTGTATGGGGTACATGGTTTAAATTATGTGAGTGGCTGTGCATAAAGCACATGTGAATACTGTACCATTTACACAAGAGACTTGAACATCCATGGATTCTGATTTGTTTGTTTTGAGATAGGGTCTCACTGGGTAGCCCTGGCTAGCCAAGAATTCACAGAGGTTTGCCTCCTGTGTGTTAGTAGTAAAGATGTATATCACCACAACTTTGGATCATACTATTTTCAGAGGCCCTGGACCCAATCCCCTAGACATTGAGGAACGGCCATACATTTTTTTCCTCTGTGGCATTTCCAGGACAGTCAATAAATCTTTACTGGACACATGTGAGAGGGAGCACTTGAGGCATAAGAGCTCTTTCAGACACAGGCACTGGGAACTTCAAGGCAGTGTCTTTCTTCCGCTAATAACTGAGCCACTAGAGATATTTATTAAGGGAGCTATAAAATAATTTCTATTTTTAAAATCATCCCTGGAGTGAATCAACTTGGGCCTCCTTGTGTGGTTATCACGAGGCTGTACTGTAGCAGCAGTTGGCAGCGACAGACAGGTTCCTCCAAGAGCCCGGGCTCAGAGCTGTTGGCAGGGCGGTGAGTTATTTTGCTCTGTGATTCCAAAGACTGGCTTGGAGGACAGAGTGCTCTCATTCAAACACTTTTGCTACCTCAAAGGCCATTGATGACCACAAACACAGGAGTTCTGTAGCCGAGGAGGCTAAGATGGGGCCATATGCAAAGCAGCGCAGAGGCCCAAGGCGGAATCATTTCAGCAGACAGGAAGTCAGCAACCGACTGGCCCTGGTCCATTCAACTGCATCCCCCTTCATTCCAATCTCCTGTCCCTTTGGTCCTGACCTCCCCATCATTCCACCACTGAGGAAATGCAAGCATTAGTCTGTGACAGTCTACACCTTAAGGACAGTGTGAAAACCCTGGGGAGAGAACCTGTCCTATGGTCACTATTGACAAATTCATGGCCCGACCCACTGCCACCCCAGCTCCAGACCTTGTGGGTGGAATACAGAGCAGAAGGACATGGTCCTGAGTCACACCTCTGCTGTGCCAGAATCTAGATGGACAGGGAGGCAGCTGGGTGGTTTTGTTTTTGAGGTATTGGTGATGTCATCACAGACCTGTCTGTCCCACAAGCCAGAGGACTGAGTCACACCCTGGCAGATGAACCTATTGCAGTTCAAGACTTATGTTTACCTAGCAAGAAGAAGACAAAGGCCCGCCTGTACTGATGTCTTCCATGGGCTCACTCGCCCAGTGTGACGCCGTGGACCATCCAGGCCAGGATGAGAGGCAGCCAGAGAATGGAAGCCAGTTGAGGCTTGCCGGTTCCCAAGGCTGTCCTTACTGTGGGCCTTTCAGTGTAGCCCTAAGGAGGGCACACAGTCCTCACTTGAGGACCTCAGGGACAGTAGGGTGGCATGTGTGACTGGCAGCAATCTCCAGATAGAAACACATACCCAACCCTATGCTGCCCACATCTTCCTGCCCTGCAGGATGGCTGTCTTATGTCAGAGTCACTGAACTCCACAACCCTACTTCTTGAAGCCAATTCAAACAGCCAAATGAATAGGAACGAGCAGGAAAAGGAGATTTATTCAGTGTGGCCACGGTGAAAAGAAGGACAAAGGTCTAGTGAGCCCCTTAAATTTACCTTCGGGGTCCTGCGGCCAGGGCCAGGGCCAGGAACATCTAAGCAGACCCTGTCAGTATGCCCACCACTGATCCCCACAGGGTGATCTGACGAGTTCTTAGAACTGTGAAATCTCAGGAGACAAGTCCCCTGCCCGCTCCCAGCCTTTTCCTTCTTCCTGTGTGAGATTCCTGGGGAAATTCCCATCTCTTGGGGTCCATTGTTTTAACAGTCCAAGCCGAGGGGTGTGTGTCTCTCTAGAGAACACTGGTTCTCAACTGGTGGGCCCCCACCCCCTTTTGGGGGTCAAATAACCCTCTCACAGGGGTCCCATATCAAATATTCTGCATATCAGATATTTATGTTAGAATTCATAGCAGTAACAAAATTACAGTTATGAAGTAACAAGGAAAAGAACTTTATGGTTGGGGGTCACCGCAGCACGAGGGCCTGTGTTAACCCGTCACTGCGTTAGGCAGGGGTCACCGCAGCACGAGGGCCTGTGTTAACATCACTGCATTAGGCAGGGGTCACCGCAGCACAAGGGCCTGTGTTAACCCGTCACTGCATTAGGCAGGGGTCACCGCAGCATGAGGGACTGTATTAACCTGTCACTGCATTAGGCAGGGGTCACTGCAGCATGAGGGACTGTATTAAACTGTCACTGCATTAGGCAGGGGTCACCGCAGCGTGAGGGCCTGTGTTAACGTCACTGCATTAGGCAGGGGTCACCACAGCATGAGGGACTGTGTTAACATCACTGCATTAGGCAGGGGTCACTGCAGCATGAGGGACTATATTAAACCGTCACTGCATTAGGCAGGGGTCANGACTGTGTTAACATCACTGCATTAGGCAGGGGTCACTGCAGCATGAGGGACTATATTAAACCGTCACTGCATTAGGCAGGGGTCACCGCAGCGTGAGGGCCTGTGTTAACGTCACTGCATTAGGCAGCCTGAGAGCCACTGCTCTAGAGTCTCTGCCAGGCCACTTAGAGACACCGTGCATTGCACCATCAGAAGCAGGGAAATCCAGGAGAGAAAGCTCAGGCAGAGGAAGTTAAGATGCCTGCATGTATGGAATAAAGAACGGTTCCCCCGTGGAGAAGGGCTAGGCTGCCCAGCACACCGGCCTGCCAGGCATCTCGGGTTAGCCAGCTGAGTTTCCCTGGCCTTTGCCAATCAGGCCTTCACTCTACCCCCACAGGGTTTCCACTCACGGACAGGACCCAGCTGCTGGGATCAAGTGGCCGGCTGGGTTTCATTCACAGGCTCCTGTACTGCAGTGGCTGGGCTCCGGCCTCAGAGCTGGGTCAGGGAGGATCAGGGAGGAGACTCTTCCCCCTCGGAAAGCAGGCAGGTCTCTATGGTATCTACCCCAGACTCCCTGGAATCCCTCTGGCAGACCACACCACCAGACACGAGCTAGGCGGGGTATGGAGGGTGCACATCTGGCATTCATTCTTGAAGGGATGGAGCACATGCCACCTTCCCGATGCTCTACCCAGCTCTGTCGTTTTGTGCAGCAGCCTGGCTCAGTTGTCCCTCTCACACAGCTGGCTATACTCTGGACACAGGGACAAAGTCTATCTCCTTCAGTCCTGTCTGCTTTTCTGCACACAATCTAACCACTAATACATTTGCTATACCCCTGCAAATACCTACAGCTACCCCACTGGGTCAGGACTACGTTAGTATTCCTGTCTTAAAAATGGAGAAACTAGACCAGGTGGTAGTGGCACACACACGCCTTTAATTCCAGCACTCGGGAGGCAGAGGCAGGCAGATCTCCAAGTTCGAGGCCAGCCTGGTCTACAGAGTAAGTTCTAGGACAGGAATACACAGAAACACTGTCTAGAAAAACAAAGGGGGAAGGTGGGGTGGGAAACTGAGGTACAGAGCAACAACAGAGGCAGGCCTGGCCCGGGTTCCTAACTGCTCAGTACACTTGCCATCGTCGGCACTTCTCTTCCCCGGGGCTGGGGGGGAGGGTACAAAAGTGACTTTTCCCCTCCTACTGTGTACCCCAATTGTGCAGGACGAGGTCAAGAGATGTAGTCAGTGTGCCCCAGAGGTGCACAGAAGCAAAGGCAGGAAGCAGCTGAAGTACATCCTGGGAGGCGGGTCCCAGCCCACCTAAGGGCAGCTTCTCTCTCAGGTGTGTGAGCCGGCCTATCTCAGGTGTGTGAGCCGGCCTATTCCCTGCTTTCTGACAGGGGCCTTGCCTTTGTCTCCTCTCATTCAGCCAACTGTTGTGACACAGGCCTGTGCCTACTCCTGGGGACACAGCGGGGACAGGACAGACCACCACCACATCAGCCCTCAAGAATCCAGCCAGTCCTGAAGTAACAGCTTGACAGAGTTGGGGGTTTTAGATATCCACCATGCGGGTTTGGGCTTTTCTCCAACTCTGGGGCAGGGATTTTTTTCTATTATTATAAATAATATTTTGAGCGTGTAAGCGGGTAGTAACATGTTATAATTACACTCTTTCCCCCTTCTGCCATGCTTGGAATCAAACTGGGGTTTCTTACTTGTAGGCAAGCACTCTGCTGCCGAGCTTCACCGAGACACACCCTGAGCTAGAGGCAGACCAGGGCTGAGCAATGGCATGAGGTCTGAAAGGCTCCCAGAACTTGAGAGCTGTTTTCAAGCCAGAGCCTAGGGCAGGTTCCAGACACCTGCTTGCTCCCGTGTGGCCTGCCTCTGCTAAGTGGGTCCTGAGAATCACCTGGCTGAGGAAATGCCACACCATACCAACGCCCGGGGCTCTTCCCCCAACCACATCACCCCCATTGGCCTGAGGTCTGCTGCTACTCACACATGCCCAGTCCACAGGCAGCTGCTGACTGCCCCTGCCCCCCAGGCTGAGACTCCTTCGAGACACAAAATGAGAAAAATCCCATTCCCACTTAACAGTGCTCCAGTGGGAAGATGTATTATCAAGGATATGCTGGTCGAAGTCAAAGATACAATCCAAATTAACTTCACCAGCCTGTTTGCTTGTTTCTAGAGTCAGCAGACATCTGAGTACTACACAGGTGGCCCCTCTCCTGCATCTATTCAGCAGTGCTACTGTATCAAGCAGCTGCAGCCAGAAGTGGGGACTTGTCAATAAATGTTAACCTTTACAAGAGTTTGTTCCCTGGAGGGGGGAGGGAGGGACTGCTGAAGAGATGTGTCATTGACCTGGAAATCGGGAAGGTAAGGACTTCCCATGGGCTGCTGCCTCAGCAGCTGGCTCCCAGTGGGCCGCCCTCACTCCTCATCCCTCACCCTTTCACCCTTTCAGCTGATTGTTGCCCTGGGTTTAACCCTGCGCCTTGATTAAAGGGCTTCTCTCAGCCTGACCTGAGAGAAGATCCCTCCCCTCTGCACGTTGTGAGTAAATCAGAGGCTCAGAGAAGCAACGAAAAGGGCAACTGTGTGTTCCCACAGAAAGGAAAATGCAATCAGGATGTTCATGGCTTCTAGCGGCACAGTGTGCTCCAAAGATGGCTCACCTCTTTCACAGAGGTCCCAGATTTTGAACTTTGGGGGTGGAGGGAGTGGGAAAACAGTAGACCAACTATTTGCTGAGACCCTACTATGTGCTAGACACACATACTTATGTTTACAGTGTTGGATGCATTATCCCCTGTTGCTGCTGTAACAAATTGCTACAGTTTTAGTGCCCTAAGACCAGCACTGATACGTCTTACACTTCTTCCAGTCTACAGTGTTTTTATTGTCCCTGAGTGCTGGCATTTTAGTTAAGGATGTAGCTTGTGCCCCCATGATGGATTTATGTGGTGCTGGGGATCAAACTCGTGGGTTCAGGAATCCACGGAACTACATTCCCAGCCCCTAGAATGGGTATGGAAGCCCTAAAAGCTGGCACCAGTCGGTCTGGGTTTCTCTGTGTGGGTTCCTCACCTTTCCCAGTTTATAAAGGAGGGCATTATTCCTAAGCTGTTAGCTCCTTCAACCCACCTGTAGAGTTTAACCTCCAGCCATTGTAGCCACTTGCCTCCCGGGCCTCCCTCATCTGTATTTAGGGACCCTGTTAGGCAGGGCCCACCTGGTGACTCATCAAACCTCCCACCTCAGGGTCAGATGAGCATCTTGATTCCATCTACAAACTGAATTACGCAAATAACAAAGTTAGTTAGGCTGTGGTCATCTTTGCAGGGACATGACTCAACCTACTTCACAGTATCTCAGAGGACATTTATCCAGAAACACAGAACTATCCCTGTTTTCTGAAGCAGCAGCAGCAACCGCCTCTATCATCAAGCAACGTGCCCACCACCAGGTGAACAAACTCGTGAGATCTGGTCTCCCCTGTCCACAAGTGTGCTCCATGAAGTCAGAATGCCTTTCCTTTTCCAAAGGTCTACTATGCAGAAGGTACAGTGAGTTATGTAGCATTTTATAATCAACTTGAAAGGGGGTCTTATCAACGAAGGGACTAAAGAGGCAGAATGGACTGCCTCTGGGACACTGTCTCCGGGACATGCCACTGGGGTCAGGAGCTCATAACTGAAGCGCCTGCTGCCAGAAGGATGACTGCCTCCCTCCACACTCCTGAGAGGTAACCACAGAGCTCTCTACAAAAACAGGGTGTGTCCTGTCCACAGAACAAACATGTAAGCACTCCTTTTCCTCCTGGCCCCAGGAGCCCAAGAGGAGACGCTGGCAGGCAGCTGAGGACTTCAAATCTAAGCTGGCTATTCCATAGTCACCACCCTGCCAAACATCAATGTCAAGACAGGAGGTGTGTCCCAAAGGGAGGCAGGTCCCAGGACCGGATGTGCTATTTTCTGTCCCAAAGGACACACGGAAGCAGTAAACCAAGGCTCTCTAGGTCTTTCTTGCAAGGAGCCTGCCTGGCAGCTCACTAGATATTTCTGGGAATGAGCTAATTAAATATTAACCACTTGCAAAACTATGTTCTTACATCCCTCACTAAGTCACCGTGAAGACAGGCCTACCCAGATGCTGGCCTCAAACTCTCCTGGGACAAAGTTGCTCTCGAGTGGGTGAGTCCTGTGAGACTCCTCAGTACAAAGTTATAGTTCATGAATAGCCCTTTTCATCACTCAAAAACTCAGGGTGGGCAGGCAAGATGGCTCAGCGGGCAAACGCGCTTACTGTCTTGACAACCTGAGTTTGATTCCTGAAACCAATATGGGGAGAGGAGTGAAGTTGTTCTCTGACGTTCACACACACAATAAATAAATAAACATTGTAAGAGTTTTGGAAGTGGGCAAAGCAGGTGAAGAGAACTCCCTTATTTACAAACCAACCATCAACCCCATGTGGTCCCTTATCAGAGATTGTCCCTCTGACATTCAGGAAGGTTACCCTTGACATAGTCATTTAAGAAGATCAATGAACTTGACCTTTAAAAGCCCATCTCCTCTCCTGTCTCTTCCTGCAGCAATCAGCGGTCTCTGCACCTGCTTAAAAGCAGGGAGAAGAAAAAAAAAATTCTAAAACTCATTGAATAAATCAAGCTCTTGACAACAGATCCTCTGTGCCAACAGTATTTCTCTCTAGGCTCTGCGAGTTTACTAGCACAATTAATTATGTATTAATGACTTCACATCAAACGCCATGTTTGTTTTGTTTTTTTTTATGGTGGGGAATCCAGGTTGGACCAGATGAAGATCACCCGGCTAAATTAATCATTCGCAGCCAGGTTGGTACCGGCAACACAGCATGCTGGCTCGGGAGCCCTCCAGACCGGAGGTCTATCCTTATCCCTGTCCATCAGAAGCACAAAGGTGAGAGAAGACCTCGCGTTTTGTTATTTCAAAACCGAAAGCTAGTGGAGCCTGCTTGTGCTAACTTGTTTTGAAAGCAACCACAGACAGAGTCCTTGCTCTCTGCTCTGACCAAGCGGGAAGGAACTCGGCCGGTGGGGCACCCACCAATGCAAATGTCACCAACCTGCTTCAGACACAGGTGGGAGGAGTCTTTGACTTCCTTTATTGCTAAAACTTAAAAAAAAAAAAAAAAGCAGCCATTTCGGTCTGGGCTGACTTAGTCTAGCAAATAAGTAGTGACACCCCTCCGCACCCCTCCCACTTCCATGCGTCCACCCAAGACTTAATTAAGAACAGGGCAGAGTTTGAAAAAAAAAAAAAAAAAAAGGAGGGAAGCAGACGTGGTGGTGTGTTGGTGGTGGTCGTCTGGAAGCAGGAGGATGAGGATTTTTAAGGCTAGCGTGGGCTACATGAGACCCTGTCTAAAAAAAAAAAACCCAAAAAACCAAAGCAACACCTGCACAGTGGGTCCCCAGAAGCCATGCATGAATGAATGCGCATCAGGGCCATTATTTAATTTTCCACGCCACCTTCTGGGGTCGGGCCCTCTCCGGGGAGAGCGGCGCGTGGGAGCACAGGAAAGGAGCCTGGGAAGTTTCAGTCTGTCAGGCGCCGGTGTTTTAACGAGGGGGTGGCAGCCTATTTATAAGTGGGCCCCCGCGCGGGCAAACAAGTCTGGCGACCTACGTGAAACTTTTCACCCGGGCAGATAATAAGATACTGTGCGGCCGTGCGAACAGCCCGGCAGCGAGGGGTGCCGGGAGCTTCCCAGGAAAGGCGGCGGCGAGCAGAGGGCGTCCCCGGGCCCCGGGCCCCGCGCGGCCGTGCGCACCTGGGCCGCGTCCGCATCCACGAGCCCAGCCCCGGCTGTCGCGCGGCTTCCGGTCACCTGCGCCGCCCGGGGCCGCGGAGCCCGCAACCGTCCGCGCAGGGCCGAGCGCACCGTGCCGCCGCCGCCGCCGCCACTGCTGCCACCGCCGCTGCCGTGGCCACCGCCACCGCCACCTCCCGCCCAGCCCGTGCCCGCGCCCGCGCTCGCCTGCGTCTTGTCGAACTGCTCGCGCTCGGCCTCTAGGCTGTGGCCCGGCCTGCGGCTCAGCACCCGCGCCGGCACGTTCTTGATGCTGTTCATGCTGCCGCCGACCGTGTCCCGGCCCGGCTCCGCGCGAATGAGGCGTCACCGCCCGCCTCGAGCCTAGGCACACCGAGGCCGCGCGCCGCGCCGCACGGGGAGGAGCCGCTGCCCCTCCCGCCAGTCACTCCGGCTGTCCAACCGACGCCCCGCCCTCTCCGGCTCCGAACGCTCCGCCCCCCGCCCCTGCCCGGTCCCCGGGACTCCGGGACTCCTGGCGTGCCCCGCCCACTGCATCCCTTGATCAACCCTAGGATGCCCAGTAGCCCCTGCGCTGTGCCCACCGTGGTCCCTTAGGACTCCCAGGACACCCTGCCATGCAACCCTCTGTCACCCAGTACGCTCTGCCCTGCACCCTTCCAGTCCCCCGGGGACGCCTTACCCAGCACCCTTCTGGTCCCCCAGGACTCCTTGAACCCCAAGACTCTGCATCCGCTTCGTTCCCGCGGGACTTCCTGGGGGTGCCCCTTGCACAACCTGTCCTTGTCTCCTTGCACAATTCTAGCTCTTCAGGACTCCCCAACACACCAGTCCCCTAATTCTGACAGATCAGATGCAAGGACAACTACCCACTTGGCTTGACTACATACCTTCTTACGTCTCCCCAGACAAAGGAAAAATCATGTTGGGTCTGTAGGGGGGAAACTGGGACAAATAAGACTCCTGTCTCCTTGAGTCTGGTCAGGAGCCACACTGCAGGTTTCTTTGGTCTTTTTGTTGAGAGCCCAGCCGTTTCTCCAAGCCTTTGCCTTTTTGAGATGGAGTATCAACTCCCTGAGATAGGAAATTCGGTCTTGAGTTAAGACACCTGGCCGTCTGTCTCCTAGGTCAGGTGAAGCTGAGGACCCAGACAGACCCTTTCTTTCCCATCGCTCACTCCTCACTGTGTTGACATCCATTCAGCACTTCAGAGTTGGACAAGGCTGTCTTTGCCACTAAGAGATTAGCTGTGCTTTATCTAATACCAATCAATGAAAAGCTCCTTTGCCAAAATATGAGTAACAACAACAGCCGATACTGAAAACCTATTTGCTAGGTACAGGGCTAAACCCCTTATACCTATTATCTTGTCCCTAATCCTCAGCAAGTCACTAAATAGCCATGGTCAAAAAAAAACACAACAAAGAAGCCGATTTGTTCTGTGCCAGCTGTTTCTCAGACTCTTTTTCTCACATGGGACAAAAACCAGTTATCCTGTGATTTTCATACAAAAGGCCAGTCCCCACTGGCCTTTATCAAAAGTCCCCATTCTTTTTAGTCAATAGAGACTATTACTACTGTGTTGGGCGTGGTGTTCCGCATTCAGTCAGCAGGACCCCATTTAATCTTAAAGTTTTGGTGGTATTTTTGCAGACCAAGAAAAAAGAAAAAAAAAAAGGCTTAGAGCCCAGGTTCCCAGGTTCTCACCATTGCAAAATGATGCCTTCAGGGTGTGGTGCACCGTGACAAGCACACTTGATTATACTGGAGTCCCTATGGCTCTTACAAGTAATGTATCTGTGGGTGAGGTTTTGAGTAGCTGAAGGTCAAGGTGGCCTTGTGCTAACCAGCCTTCTGCTTTCCGTACCTAACAGAGCACCTGGTACAAGACCATGTTTTTAAAAAGTGGGCTCGAGGGACAACAAATTGGGTAAGTAAAGGTACTTGCTGCCAAGCTTGAGGTCCTGAGTTCAATGTCCGGGACCCCCATGGGGGAAGGAGAGAAATGATTCCTGTATGTTGTCCTCTGACCTTTAATTTCAAGCTGTGACATGCACATATACACATACACAAAATAAACACATCAATTTAATTTAAAAAAAAAACAAAACAAAACAGGTGAGGGTAAGCATGGGACCTTTAAATGCAGCATTTTCCAGGCAGGTGGCCTCTGTGTAAATGAGGCCAACCCAGTTTATATAGCGACTTAAAAAAGAGTTGGCATATAAAATGAAGGTTTTGAAAGAATAAACCAGCCCCACAGAGTAGAGAACAGAGTGAAGACTTTACTGTTAGTGTGTGTTATAAAAAAAGCATTTCCAGGGCACAAAGATGGAAACTCCACTGCCTTGTTTATTAAGGTTCATCTCCAGACATCTTTTTCTTTTTTTGGCCCAAAGATTTATTATTATACATAAGTACACTGTAGCTATCTTCTGACACCAGAAGAGGGCATCAGATCTCATTACAGATGGTTGTGAGCCACTATGTGGTTATGTGGTTGCTGGGATTTGAACTCGGGACCTTCAGAAGAACAGTCAGTGTTCTTACCCGCTGAGCCATCTCACCAGCCCATCTCCAGACTTCTTGAGCGGAGGGGCCTGGTGGTTGACTGACTGTCACTAACTTGCTGCCATCCCCCTTTTAGTAAATTCTAATTGTTCCTAGGGGAATACAAATTAGACCCCAACCGGGAGGACTCAGGAAAACAGCCAAGTTTTGGGGGGCTCACTGAAGACTGTGTGCTGCGGTAGCCACCGCCTCACTGACACCCAGCCGGATACACCCAGCCCCTCTGCAGTTCCGTCTTGCGCCATCCTGGATTTTCAAGTCTGCACATGCATCACGCTTCTTCCAGAGCCTCAGGGACCTTGCACACGCTGTTACTATACCTGGAATTCTTTTCCTGCCTGGCTGGCTGAGTGGCTGCTCACCTCACAGCTTCTTCTCTAGGGAAGCCTCCCTAACTCCTCCACCCTGACCTGTGTCTCAGCGTCTCATCATTCTATTTCATAACACCAGTCTTCCACGTGATGACTTAAGGTCTGTGTTCCCTACTAGAACGCAAGCAGGGCTTACCCAGTTACCTCCCAGGGCCTCCAAAGCTACATGGTGTGCTCACAGCGAATTTGTACGTGTGAGGGACCAGGGATGGAGTCCGGGGCCTTGTGCATGGTAGGACAGTCGTTCTAACCATGAACTCTATCTCCAGTCCTCTTTCTACTTTTGTTTTGAAGTCAGGTCTCAGTAGAGTTGCTTGAGTTGGAACTGAACTCCTTCTGTACCCTAAGCTCGCCATCCTTGGGCCTGGCCCCCAGTAGATGGGGTTACAGATCCTTTCTGTGTTTTAAGTGTTACCTGGAGGAGAACCCACAGGTCCTCCTTAACTGGGCTGATTAATGTGTGCTGCCACTTGACAGACTCTTTTGGAAGGCCACCCCATCTTAACCCTGATGCATGTGTCTTGCATCTTGGTTGATTTTATTCATTTTGCTCTTCAGAACGTGGGGGTTACTGATTAGAATCCCGGAGGTTAAGTGGTGGGCCTTCCTGCAAAGTGCAGGGCCCAAATCACATCAACTGTCTTTGTTTTGTTTTGTTTTGTTTGCTTTTTGAGACAGGGTTTCTCTGTGTAGCCCTGGCTGTCCTGGAACTCACTCTGGAACTCTGTAGACCAGGCTGGCCTCGAACTCAGAGATCTGCCTGCCTCTACCTCCGAAGTGCTGGGATTAAAGGTGTGCACCACCATTGCCCAGCTTCATATCAACTCTCTTAAGGGAAAGGAAGCTACAGGCATGACTCCAGCAAGAGGCTTACAAATCAGGGACATAGGAGTAACTATGGTTCACTGTTCAGAGTGTGACAAGGCTTCCGCGATGGGGCTTTTGTCCTTGGGCTCACACCACAGTCTCAGTTCTAAGCATTCTCTTGGCACTTTCTGGGTAAAACTTTTAAGTGTTTATGTGTAATCTTGATTCAGAATTTCTTTTGGAGGGGGTGTTTCTATTTCTGTTTAAAAGGTCTGTTCACAAGTTGTAAAAATACCCTGTATCGGTCTTTTCCAATGCTGAGATCATTTCTGGCAGGAGAATTATAGTATAACTCAGTCGCCTCCTGATATGTTGGTTTTAGAGATGGTAATGACAAAGTGGAAATCCTAAAGGCTAGTTTATCATGCAACTCTTTGCCACACTAGAGAAACTGCTCCAATATAAAAAAAGTAACACGTCGAGACAGAGAAGTTGATCATATTAAAATTTGCCATTCTGAGTTTCATGCTAATTCATAACAATCTCGTTGGGTCAGAAGAAGTTTGTAAGGCTGGGTATGGTGACATACAGGTGGAAGACTCCTGACATCCCAGCCCTGGAGAAGCTGAGGCAGGGGGACCACAAGTTTGAGCCAGCCTGGAGTATCTAGGTGCTACAGATATTTCAAGCCTATGAAATGAAACGAAACTTAGCTATAAAACAGTGGATTTCAGATCCTGTTCTAGCCTGCTTCTTCCTATGGAGCATGTAATTGGTGTTCCTGTTGGCATGCAAGTTGAGAAGCAGCCGTGAGCCCATCAGGCAGAGCAGGAGAAATCTACTATCTGGATTCTGTTTGGAACCTGGCCTCTCCAAGGGCACTCTGGGCTCCTCGCTTGGCAAGCGCTGGTCCAGAATCAGCGCTACATTCTTAGTCTGGCTCAGCACAAGCAGTCTGAGAGAAACCAAGTATTTATAGAGGGCACCAGCCTCACCCAGTTTCTTTCAGCACCCTCATTACAAAGGTGAGCTCGACAGCCTCCCCACACCCCGCCTGCCCCACCAGGAAAATCATCTGGGAAGAAACCCTGAAGCCTCTAACAAAGGGACATTGACCCAGCACAATACAACCTTCATCTGCAGCGCTTAAGAGACATTCACTTACCAGGCTGCATTTAAAGTTGCTTGTTAGCCTGGCAGTGGTAGTAAACGCATGCCTTTGATCCCAGCCCTCGGAAGGCAGAAGCAAGCAGATTTCTGTGAGTTCGAGGCCAGCTTTGTCTATAGAGCTGTTTCAGGACAGCCAGGGCTACACAAAGACACTCTGTTTGGAAAAGCCAAAAAAAAAAAAAAAAAAAGATTAAGTAAATAAATGGGGGGGAGGGTATAGGGGACATTCAGGATAGCATTTGAAATGTAAATGAAGAAAATATCTAATAAAATAATAAATAAATAAATAAATAAATACCTTCCTTGTTTTAGTTATGTATAGTAAAAGGAAACCAAATAAGATATTTTTTATTGTTAAAAATATTTTTACTGAATGAAACTGGTCAATTATGGTAGTAAGGACAGAGGCAAATAGTATGATCTTCTTTTTAAAAAATTAAATTACAAGTAAAATAGAATTTTTAGTCTTCAATATTTTCTTTAAAATCCATATAAAACTTGATCTTCCGGCAACTGCTGTCCTGTGTAAGTGAACTGTCTACTACGGAGGCAGGAAAGGTACAGCTGTCGCCTGAGGACAGACGGGCCTTAACTGCTAGCACCAAGGTAATACTGTCCTGTTACAGGCTTCGCACCACCTTATCTCATGTCCACAACCACAACAAGTCCAACGCTAAAAGCTGAAGAGAAGAAAGACTGCGTCACACACTGGAAGCTGACTTTGGGGAAATGATGGTTATGATGTGAATATACACGGAGCCCGTTACGGAGGCAAGCAGCTAAGGTGGCATTTTACACACAGGGTGTCAGATACTCTCAGGATGCTGTTAAAAGGTTTCTGCATCTTGACAGCTTGGTTTTTGTCTTTTCCTTTTAGCATATTTCTAAATGCTAAAGTAGAAGTCGGGCATGAAAATTATTTTTTACACACACAAAAAAAAAGGTTCATCAAAAACAAAATATAGATGTTTTAAGAAGTCCACTTTTTGAGTGTCTCCTCGCCTTTGCATTAGAGGCTGCTTTTGTGGGAATCACAGACCTCTTTATTTATCTTCAGATCACTGACTGTGTGGTATCCACTCTCTGCCTTCCAAAGAGAATTCTGTTTCTGGGAAGAAACAAAAACAGTCAACAAAATGGAACAGAATCAGCACTGGATGGTGCTGAGAGCCCTGGTCTGAGCCCCTGACTACAGATCTGGTTTTCTTCATCACAAAGGTCTGATGTTTTGTATACATGACAACTCCCCAGCAGGTGGGGGAGGCAGGCGGCAGTGTGTGTGTGTGTGTGCGCGCGTGTGTGTGCATGCGCATGCGCATGTGTGAAGCTCAGACAGCTTGCCCTCCTACTGGAAAGGCTCTGGGGCCTAACAGGAGACACCTGTAGCACCTACACCGTGGAACTCATTAAACTGCACTTAGAGGGAAGCTCTGACAGATTCAAACAACACAAGAAAGTGCTTCCTGGGTGACAGACTCATAAAACTTGAAGTCACAAGATTCTTTCCAGACAGATTTACAGAAGCACTGTTCAAATGTAAATTTCCATGCCTTTTGAGAAGCTCTATTTTCTGGGTCGGGGTCTCACTTATGAAGCCCAGGCTTACCTCCAACCCCTCAGCCTTTTGCCTCCGTCTCCCAAGTCCCCATGTGCTAGGGTTACTTTTTGAGGCAGGATCTTACTAGGTTGATCAAACTTGTGATTATCCTGCATCAGCATCTCCAGAGGAATTACAGACTGTGCCTGATGGCCCACATAAGATTTTGGGAGGGGGGGCTGGGCGTGGTGGTGCACGCCTTTAATCCCAGCACTTGGGAGGCAGAGGCAGGTGGATTTCTGAGTGCGAGGCCAGCCTGGTCTACAGAGTAAGTTCCAGGACAGCCAGGGCTACACAGAGAAACCCTGTCTCGAAAAAAAAAAATGGGGGGGGGGTCGGGAGGAAGGTCAAGACAGGGTTTCTCTATGTAGCCCTGGCTGTCCTGGAACTCACTCTGTAGACCAGGCTGGCCTCGCACTCAGAAATCTGCCTGCCTCCGCCTCCTGAGTGCTGGGATTAAAGGACTATGCCACCACTGCCCAGCTAAATTGCCAATTTTCAAAAATGGATGGATACACCAACTTCCTTAGATTTAAAATTATCAATATGGGGAACAATTTTTTTTATTTATATTTCTTACAAGTAATTGGCATTCTACTCACATTAATTACAGTAAAAGTAAATCAGGCAAAAGAGAAAGAATTACTGGGTCGGGTGGATGTGTGGCCTTGACTCTACATTATTGACATTCCTAGTTACTTATTAATATCAATTGCGATATTGAGACAAGCAAAGGTGACCTACGCATAGCCCCAGTGAATGTCCAAGTTGACTTTGTCTCTTTCAATGACTGACAAGGGTGGTTTTTTCATCTAGCTCTTCTGAGACTTCTAATTTCTAGAAAAAACAACTCCAAAATTAGTATCTAGGTTAGAGAAATTAAAAAGTACGTTAGACAACTAAACACAAATAACTTTCAAAGACCTTAGGGGGAACTGATGTATCTGAACTGTAGGGACTCGCCACTGTGACAGGTTTATTTGTTGTCATTCTTTCTCAACTTATTTGTATGATTGTGTGTGTGTGTGTGTGTGTGTGTAAGCACCTATCATGGCATGTGTTTGCTGGTCGGAGGACAACTCTTGGGAGTTGGTTCTCTCCTGCTACCAGCGGGATCCAGGGACACAGATAGAACTTAGGTTGTCACTCTTGCTGATAGAATCTTTACTGGCTGAGCCATCTCATCAGCCCATCACTTTGTTGCCATCTTAAAAGTATTTTTTAATTAACTGTACTTATTTGCATGTATGTATGTGTCATGGGACTCAACTCAGAATGTCAATTAAGGCAGCAAGAGCCACACAGCCAGCTCAATAGCTTTTTTTCTCTCTCTCCCTCTCCCTCCCAACCTCTTCTTTCTTTACTTATTGTCTTTTTGAGATATGATCCCTCTATGTAGTTCTTGCTGGTCTCTCTCTAATACACAGAGATCCACCTGCTTCTGCCTCCAGAGCACTGGATTGGAGGTGTGCACCATCACTTCCAGTTTAATATTTATTTTATTATTTGCTTGCATGTTTGTTTTGAGGAGGGTCTTGATATACAGCCTTGGCTGGCCTGGAACTTACTATGTAGTCAAGACTGTACAGATATGGTATAGAATAATTCATACAAACACTCATACACATAAAATATCAATAAATAGATCTTTTTTAAAATACAAGTGTGGAGCTGGGCGTGGTGGCGCACACCTTTAATCCCAGCCCTTGGGAGGCAGAGGCAGGTGGATTTGGGGAAAAACAAACCCCCAAAACAACAACAACAACAACAACAACAACAAAACTCAAGTGTGGCCAGGCAATGATGGTGCGTGACTTTAATCCCAGAACTCAGGAGGCAGAGGCAGGCGGATTTCTGAGTTCGAGGCCAGCCTGGTCTACAGAGTGAGTTCCAGGACAGCCAGGGCCACACAGAGAAACCCTGTCTCGAAGGGAAAAAAATACAACTGTGGATGGGCTTGTAATCTCAGAACTGGAGAGGCAGAGAGAGGTGGATCACTGGCCAGCCAGACCAGCCTGCTTGGTGAGTGCTGGGATTAAAGGTATGTGCCCCCTTGCCTGACCATGGTTTTTTTGTTTTGTTTTGTTTTTGGTTTTTTTTGTTTTTGTTTTTGTTTTTGTTTTTCAAGACAGGGTTTCTCTGTATAGCCCTGGCTGTCCTGGAACTCACTTTGTAGACCAGGCTGGCCTCAAACTCAGAAAGCTGCCTGCCTTTGCTTCCCAAGTGCTGGGATTAAAGGCGTGTGCCACCACGCCCGGCTTTCTTTTTTCTCTGAGACAGAGTCTCACCATGAAGGCCAGGCTGGTCTTAAACTCATGACCCTCTCACATCAGCCCCTCAAGTTTTGGGATTACAGGCACAAATCTTAAATTCATATATAAAATGTCTGGTCCTGGGTGTTAGTCACAGCGCCAAGCTGCATTTAGGGTTGAGGTGCCCCCATTCTCATTTGCAATAAGGGGCTGCCCTGGGTGTGGCCAGCAGGACTGCAATTTACTGCTCCACCCCCTTTTTTTGTTCTGGTCAAATTTTAAATTACTGGAGTTCTACTGCCACTGTTGCTGTTGCTGCTGTTGTTGATGAACAGTTAATACACTGGTTCAAAAGACCAAATAATATTTAAAACAACAACAACAGAAACCAAACTGGGCCAGTGAGATGTCCCTAGCAGTTAAAAGTTCCTGCCACCAAGGCAGACGGCCTGAGATGGATCTAAGAGATCCACATGGTAGAAGGAGACCGGTCTTCTACAAGCTGTCCTGACTCTACCAATGAGCTGCAGCACATGCACCCACTCACCACGGATCCTCAGCACAACAGTGTTAAAGCCCATAGAGCACAGCAAGGAGTGCAGGCTGTACCTGTCCTCTGCGCACTGCTGGGGACAGTTACAGTCTCTGTCCAATGCAAACTGAAAGTTCCAAGGAGAACCTGGAATGATGCCTTCTCCTCCATGCAGGAGTGTCTGGGAGAGTCACAAATGACCCTGCTTGTCAAAGGGTCAGAAGCCTTGCTGCTTCCTGCAGGAGTGAGTGTCTGCAGCTCACCACTGTGGCAGGAGCGTATCCCCCACAAAAGGCTAGCTCCCAATGGTGACGCCTCAGAGAGGCAGACGGGATACTCAGACCTTTACCCTGCTTCCTTGTTGCAAAAAACAAGAATATTTTCATTAAATCATTTGCTTTTCCTGTTTTTATCTTTAACAAGTTCAAAGGCACAGGGGAGGGCTACATGACACTTGTTGCCAAGTACATTTCTGCTGTTTAAATTCTGTCTCCCACAGCTCCAGAATCAGCTAATCCATCTGTAAATATACTCTGTCTAGAGCCAATGTTGTTTGTTTGTTTTCTGATCCTGGTTGTGGAATGCTGCCCAAGGGATTTAATTTCCTTCCCTCATCTATAAAGTGAAGGGCTAGGATTATAGACTTCTTCTGGGTCTTTCCAACTCAAAAATTTTCTCAACCCAAGTTTTTGCCAGCCTCACAGAGCTTCAGTATAGCTATGAGGTCGGCTCCCCTGCATTTTCCTCTCCATTCCATTCAAGATCATCACTGAGCAGCCTCTGTAGCAGGTGATCAACCACTGTGAACCACGATGGAAACTGATGGAGATACACAGACACGCAGCTCATCCCAAGGAGGCCACCATGAGGGCACTCTGGGTTCTATCTGAGATAGCAGCCAGGATGTCACAGAAATCCAGTGCCCTTCTGGCCTCTTTCAGCACTCTACAGACATAACACAGGAAAAAAGTTGGTCCTCAGAACCAACATGGGAAAAATAAAGTATATATATACTGTGTGACTGCATTTCCACAATGCTCCGCAACAGGCATAACTAGTCTGCAGTGATAAAAATCACAGCATGTAGAACAGTACAGAGCACTCACTGCCAAGGGCACTCAGGGAACGCCCTCTGATGGAGACTTTCTTCTCAGCCAACACTCTCCTCCCGGGGGGGGGGGGGGGGGGGGGGGGGGGGTCACATGCTAGACAACACTTACTCAAGCAGCATGAGGTTTCCTACTTTTTCATCAAAACAGCAGGGAAGACACTGAAGGCTTGTGTGTGTGTGTGTGTGTGTGTGTGTGTGTGTGTGTGTGTGTGTTGTGTACTTATGTGTGCAGGAATGAATGCCTGTACATGTGAGTGAAGGCCAGAGGAGGACATGGTGTCAGCTCCCACCCTGCCATGCATCCTTTGAGACCGAGTCCTTCACTGACTCTAGAGCGAGGCTGGCAGCCATCGAGCCTCAGGACCCTCCTGTCTCTGACCCCCAGAGCACTAGAGTTCAGAGCATGCATCCACACTTGGCTCTTTCTTTATGTGGGCGCTAGGGATTTGAACTCAGGTCCTCATGCTTAGACAACAAGCACTCTTGGCACCGGGCCATCTCCCCAGGCCCACATTAAAATATGCTTAGTGACATTTTCCACTTTATTGTATGTAAATTATATTTCATTAATATTTGGTATTTTTATTTTGGAGTTTTGGAGGGGGGATTTCGTACTCACAGAGATGGAACCAAGGGCCTTGCATCAAAATGCACTATGCCGTTGAGCTATTAGGAAGCCCCAGCCACTTTAGAAGCAAAATAAGGGGCTGGTGCGGAGGCTCAGGAGGTGAAGAAGCTGACAACTGACGGCCTGAGCTCAGCCCCCAGAGCCCGCAGGGGAGAAGGGAGACCTACCTCTTGGAATTGTCCTCTTGTCCTCTGTCCACCACATACACACAACCAATACAACCTTTTTTTTTTTTTTTTT
>NC_034612.1:13899367-13900581 GCF_900095145.1 Mus pahari | reverse complement strand
AGAAAGAAAGAAAGAAAGAAAGAAAGAAAGAAAGAAAGAAAGAAAGAAAGAGGCAGGCGTATTGGCATATGCCTTTAATCTCAGCATTGAGGAGGCAGAGTCAGGCAGCTCTCCGTGAGTCAGGAGCACAGGACAGAGACAGTCTGGTCTCCATACTAACCCCAGGCTAGCCAGGGTTCAGGGTAAAAACCCTGTCTCAAACACACACACACAAATAAACAAATGTGAAATTTAAAGTATATAGAGGAGGAAGATAAAGTTTAAAATGGCAAGTATTTTGTGGTTGTTAGAGATGAGCAACTGTATTTTTTTCTACTTTTGAGTGCTCCTAAAATCTTATGTATACTTTAAATTTGAAATTTTGAAGCCTGACATGGTAGTGCACACTTTTAACCCCAGCACTCAGGAGACACAAGGATCTTTGCCAGCCAGGTCTACATATTCAGGTCAGCCAGGTTTATATACCGAGACCCTGTCTCAAAACAAACAAAACAAAACAAAAAATAAAAATAAAACAACAACAAAAATAACACAGTAGAGCCTGCTTGTGGACGTTGTACATCGTGGTGCGCACTAGGCTCCGCACCACGATGTACCAGTCTAACTTAAATGATACAAAATCAGTCTAACTTAAATGGCTTTCAAATATCTTTAGTTACACAGACAGCATGTCCAAAGACTGCTCCTTAAGTCTGAAATTGAAAGTGTAAGCCATGAGCTCTTACTTCACAATGAGGGACGATATGTCAAGTCTAGTGTTTTGTACATTGTTTAGATAACAGGCAATAAAATCTCCATGGCAGCTTATACAACTTCTGTGTAAAATTCTGAAAGAATGACAGCTTTCAGCCTAGGAGCTTAGTAGATGAATCCAGTCAAATCCCTACATCTACACATCAGTGTAGAGAAATTATAGAGCAAAGAGGAAAGTGCCATACAATATAGCAAGGGAGGGAAGAGCTTTCTATGCAGAGGACAGTTCTATCCCACTCTCAAAGCAACAGAAAATGTTACAGACTGAAACGGGAGCTGGGAGTAGCACAGACCTTTGGTTCCTGAACCTGGGAAGCAGAGGCCCATGAGTTTGAGGCCACTGTGGTCTACAGAGATAGCTTCAGGCCAGCCAGGGCTGTGGAGAGAGACCATGTCTAACAAAAAAAAAACAAACAAAAATCTAAAAGAAAGGAAGAGAGAGAGAGAGAGAGAGAGAGAGA
>NC_034612.1:13878138-13898930 GCF_900095145.1 Mus pahari | reverse complement strand
TAATGGGATCTGATGCCCTCTTCTGGTGTGTCTGAAGACAGTGACAGTGTACTTATATATATATTAAATAAATAAATAAATCTTAGAAGAAAAGAAAAGAAACTTTGTAACTTTGTGTGTTTTAAAACATCTCCAAGAATGTGGGTTGAGGGTAAGGTATTGCTCTTTAAGGTCCTAGGTTCCCTTTATATTAACAGAAAACAACAAACTATCTGCCCTCAGATAGTCCACAAATGAGAAATAAGTAGTTTGGAGCAGTGACCGTTTTTGGTTTGGTCTCTCTCAACCCACAGCACAGGAGTCCCATTTCAGACTCCTGACTACAGTGCCTCTCTTCTTGAAACCTTAGTTCTATCAGAATGCCACCTCCCATAATCAGACCCTATTGCTGTAGGGCTCAAGAAAAGGGAATCCAGGCTGGGGACATAGGACAGTCAGTAAGCACCTGCCATGCAAGCATGAGGACCTGAGCTTGATCCCCAGCACCCACAGGAATACACAGACCTTGTCTCAAACAATAAGGCAGACAGCTCCTGAGCAACACTGACATTGTCTTCTGGCCTAGCGCGTGCGCACGCATACACACACACACACACACACACACACACGCCCCTCCCTAAACATGCACCTATACCTACAGCATATTTTTAAGAGGAAGAAAAGGGGACGCACACTTCTGTTGAGATTCTCGCAGCTGATGGGTAGCAGCGTGCTCAGCTCCAGATCCGTGACCATCTGCCGAGACTCGGCCAGCAGCCGTTGGAGCTTACTCGTAGGAGAAAAGTCATCCTGAAAGCAAGTCAGGGCACAGCTGTGAGGGACAGTTCTAAGGGTTTTTGCACAATCACAACTTACAGCCACAGACATTAACTCTGTCAGCAGAGGCATCAGTATTATTAAAAGGACCCAATTCCTTTCATTTCTTACAACCTACTTAATGAAATAATGCAACATTAACAGAACCCTATTATAACTAACTATAAGGAAAGATTCTTAGACATTGTTTGGCTTCCCTAAATACAGACTGCAAGCCAGATGGTTATGGTGGCACACACTCAGTAGGCACAAGCAGGCTACCTAATGGGTTCTAGGCCAGCCAGGACTACATAGTGACACTTTGTCTTTAAAAAAAAAAAAAAAAAAAAAAAAAAAGTCAAGTCATAATTTGCAGGTCTAAGTAACTGTAAAACAGAACCTTGACACTGAAGGCGTGTGGGCCTTTAGAATATTGGTACTTCAGTTTAATCTGGCCATTTTATTTGTATTGGTTTTTCCTTTTTTGAGGGTGAAGATCAGAAGACAAGATAAAGGAGTCAATTCTCTCTCTCTCTCTTTAAAGATTTATTTATTGTTATATGTAAGTACGCTGTAGCTGTAGCTGTCTTCAGACACACCAGAAGAGGGCATCAGATCTCATTACGGGTGGTTGTGAGCCACCATGTGGTTGTTGGGATTTGAACTCAGGACCTTCAGAAGAGCAGTTGGTGCTCTTAACCACTGAGCCATCTCGCCAGTCCTCTCTCTTTTTTAAAAATGTGTAGCCCAGGCTGGCCTCAAACTCGTGATCCTCCTGCCTCTGCCTCCTTCAGCAAATCCTACCAGTGTCTGCCACCACAACTGGCTAACGTGCCAATTCTTCAGCCGAGAATGGTAAGAGTCCTTCAAACATCTAAGTTCTAGGGACCTGACCCATGTTGTCAGGTGTGGTGCCAGCTCCTTTACCCTCTCTGAGCGGTCTAGATGGCCGCTATGAGAAGCAGGCGCTTGTTTACTGTGTGTGGGAGAGTGCTCCGTGGATGAGGCCAGAGGGAACTGTGAGAAGCCAGTTGTCTAGGTGCACCCAGTGGGCTCAGGTGATCGGGTCCAGTCTGCCCGGCTTGCTGTGATTACCTTTACCCTAAACCAAAACACCCTACAACCAAGTAAATAAATGTAAAAGGAGAGCGTCTCACCAGCTTGGCTCTGGCTTCCTGAGACTGGTATTTCACTCTGTGGCCCGGGCTGGCCTAGAACTCACAACACCCTGCCTCTGTCTCCAGAGTGTCAGGATTACAGGTGTGTCCTACAACTTCTGTCCTCTTTCCTTTCCTTTCCTTTCCTTTCCTTTCCTTTCCTTTCTACCAGACATGTGGGGGGGGGGGAGGAAATAAAATTTTTGAAAAACTGTTTGATCAAAGCTTATTGTTCTCACCTATTATTCAAAATAAGACCGCAAAACATCTTGTTTTCTTTTCTTTTTTATTTTTTTCTTTTTCTTTTTTTACTGTATAGAACAAGCTGGCCTCAAACTCACAGTGACCTGCCCGCTCTCTCTGTCTTCCCGGTGCTGAGATTAAAGGTATGCCTGGCTAGTTTTTTCTTCCTTTAATCTTTAGGAAAAGGAGGGAAATATCTGTAATACAAGCACTGCAGAGGGAGGTTCTGTTAGAAAGAGGAGAAGAGGAGGAAGAGGATGGATGCTGAAGACCTGGGAGTAGTGCACACCTATAATCCCAGCATTCGGGCAACCAAGAAGTTCAAGGCTCTCCTTAGCTACATGGTTGGCCACCCTGGGCTCCATGGGACCTTGTCTCAAAATAAAAACAAACAAAAAACCCAAAACACATACACACAAAACAGAAAAAGAGGTAAAAAGTTGATAAAAAACACTCTTTAATAGAGAAAGTGCCCATTGCCATAGTTTCTGAATCCTGAATCATTAAATGCTGAAAGAGAACACAACATATATGCACAGGTACACGCACACATGCACGCACACTTGCACATGACAGGAGAGTGGAAGGAAAGCTATGTCCTGTCATCTACCACCTGGCCTCACCTTGCCAGCAGCAGCAGCAGCAGCAGCAGCAGCAGCAGCAGAATGAAGACTGTGCCCTTCCCCCAGCCTCGAGCAGGTTAAATAGACGAAGTGCTCCCCACAGGTGGAGTGTTCCACCTTGCCACACCTGCAGTTTCCTACAGGAGCAGGCTGCCCGCTAAACTTGCTTTGCAACAGAATCCAGCTGAAACAAAGCATGGGGTCTGTGGGCTTTCCCTATATAAATGCAGTGCTGAAAATTAAACTTTGTGCCTTGATCAGAATCTTTGTCCTGGCTCCATCCTTCTCTTGCACCCTGCCCTTTGTCCTTTTTCATTTCCAGACCCCCCTTTCAGGTAACCCAGTTCCCTGTGACCACTGAACGGCTACAGGAGATTTCAATCTGCAGCTAGCTTCTTGAGGACTCATAAGGTGAGTGTGTTTCTTCTATAGTAGAATCCCAGTGCTGTGCACGGTTATTTCTGCAGCCCTGTCTAAGGTCACCAGTCTGTCACCTTTGACTCTCTGGAGACTGCTGTTACCAGGGTTTGTCTGAAGGAAGGCGGGGCTAAGGACAAGCAACTGAGTGGGATTTGCTGCCAATGGTTTCAAGTTGAAAAAAAAAAATCAATACAATTTTTGAAAGAAAAACAATATTGTTTAATAAGAATCTCAAGGGCTAGCAAGATGCCCTAGTTCAATCTCTGGGATCCACAGTGGAGAGAGAAAACCTGTACCAGGAAGCTAACCTCAGACTTCTCATGAAGTGTACCATGCTGTGGTACACACCAGCACTCACGTATATGCACATCACACATATACAGACAATACTAACAAACATTTAAGAAAAGAAAAGTAAGCCAGCCAGTGGTGGTGCACACTTTAACCCCAGCACCTGAGAGGGGGACAGAGGCAGGTGGATCTGAGTGTAAGGCCAGCCTACAGAGTGAGTTCCAGGACAGCCAGGGCTACTCAGAGAACCGGTGAGAGAGAGAGAGAGAGAGAGAGGAAATAACCTAAAAAGGGACAAGAAGACAATGGAGAAAGAATAAGAGCAAAGTATGGGGGGAGCACAGGGTGGGGTGGGGTGAGCATGAGGGGTATGCACGTGTGTGCGTGTGTGTGCCTGTGTGTGTATATAAAATTGTGAAAGAGTATGCATTTTCAAGTAACCTTAAAGATCTATGATTTAAAACAAACGTAGTGCCAGACGTGGTGGTGCACGTCTTTAGTCCTCAAACTCAGGAGGCAGAGGCATGTGGCTCTCAGGGAGTTTGGGGCCAGCCTGGTCTATAGAGTAAGTTTCAGGACAGCCAGGACTGTGTACAAAGATCTTGTCTTAAAAAAAAATTAAGGGGCTGGTGAGATGGCTCAGTGGTTAAGAGCACCCGACTGACTGCTCTTCTGAAGGTCCAGAGTTCAAATCCCAGCAACCACATGGTGGCTCATAACCATCCGTAACAAGATCTGATTCCCTCTTCTGGAGTGTCTGAAGACAGCTACAGTGTACTTACATATAAAAAATAAAAAATTAAAAAATTAAAAAACCAAAAGACAAACAAACAAATAAAAAAATCCATTTGGATGGTTTTATGTGTACGAGTATTTTGCCTACATGAATGGTGCCTGACACCCATCTTGAAACTAGAGATGGTTGTAAACCATCAAACCTGGGTCCTGTCCAAGAGCGGCAAGCACTACCTGCTGAAAGATCTCTCCAGTATGTATGATGGAGGCCCTCGACTTTATAAATATCCAGCAATGACACTACCATGAATTAAAAACGCGTTAAGGACAAACTTTGCTTAAATGGACTAAGAGCGTTCATGCACAACATAAACCTTTTCATTGGCTGAGGTTCTTTTGTCAGGAAGAGCCTCTGACTCATCTTCTCTTTCAGCAAACTTGGAGGAACCCAAACACTGGGGAGGCTGGATGCCAATGAGCTCACTGCGGAAAATAAGACCGAAGAGAAAGTATCACACACAAGCCACTCATACACTTAGACAGTATGTTTGAGGACAAAGAATCGACAAGGTCTTGCTGTGTGGTCCAGGCCTCACACTCGTGATGGCTCCCACGCTGGCTAACAAGCATACATTACCTTCACTAGCTTAAACAGGTTTTTGAAACAAGGAAGCCAAGATTGGAATAATGTAGATCTGGATAGAGTATTATATATTAATGCATATTTTTGCAAGTAAGAATTAAAATCAGTAGTTTAGGGTAACTATAAGAATAAGGAATTTCGGGCCGGGCGTGGTGGCACACGCCTTTAATCCCAGCACTGGGAGGCAGAGGCAGGCGGATTTCTGAGTTCGAGGCCAGCCTGGTCTACAAAGGGACTTCCAGGACAGCCAGGGCTATACAGAGAAACCCTGTCTCGAAAAAAACAAAAAAACAAAAAACAACAACAAAAAAAAAAAGAATAAGGAATTTCGAGCCGGGCGTGGTGGTACATGCCTTTAATCCCAGCACTCGGGAGGCAGAGGCAGGAGGATCTCTGAGTCTGAAGGCAGCCTGGTTTATATAGTCAGTTCCAGGATAGAAATAGAAATAAAAACCCTTTAAAAAAAAAAAAAAAAAAAAAAAAAAAAAGGCCAGCATCCTGAGCACAACTTTCACCCTAGAGCTCAGCAGAGGCAAACGGATCTCTGTGAGTTCAAGGCCAGTCACATCTATAATGTGAGACTCTTGTTTCAAAAAAATCAATAAATGAAACTTTAAAAGTACAGAGAGGGTGAAGCTGCTTGCCACCAAGCCTAGGAACCAGAATCCAATGTCTAGGACCCACGGGATAGAAGGAGGGAACCAACTCCCACAAGTTGCTCTCTAACCTCCACACAAGTGTTGTGGCACGCGTGCATGCGCACGCGCGCGTACACACACACACACACACACACACACACACACACACACACACACGCGCGCGCACACATCAATAAATGCAATTAATTGGCTTTGGTTTTGGTTTTTAAGTATGGGGCTAGGGGTGCAAGCTTTCTAGTCAGGCACTTGATTAGCATTCTCAGCTCTGGCTTCAAACCCCGAAATAAAAGAAACTACGTTTTAGTGAAAAAATAAAGGAGGTTCTAGAGCCAGGAACCCAAAGAAGGAGGCAGGGTAGGTGCTAGTGTTCAGCTGTGAAAAGCGAGGCTTCAGCTTGTGAAACTAGACTGTGCCCTTGCCGTGGTAAGATGGAACAGCGCCTGAGCTGCTGACTGCTTCCCTGCAGGTATGGAACCTCAGGAACCACACAGGAGCAGGCACTTGTGGTTCCCCCTCACAAACAGATCTTGCTTGTTGAGTGGGCCGGGACAGAACATTTACTTAGATAAGAAAGTAGGTTCACAGGTTCTTGTATTTTGAGATAAGCAGAACACCACCATCTTTTATACTTATCCTGACCTTGTGCTTGAGGCTCAGCTGGCAGAACAAGTTGACGTTAAATTTTAGAAGTTAGTGAGATCTTAGAAACCTTGAAGAAAAACCCAGAATGTAAGCTTGAATTTATTTGTACATCACGCATGTAATCCTCTCAAAACTACCCAATGCAGGCTTTCCCCTTATAAATAAAGAATATTTGGGGGCTGGAGAGATGGCTATTGGAGATGGACAGAGCACTGACTGCTCTTCCAGAGGTCCTGAGTTCAATTCCCAGAAACCACATGGTGGCTCACAACCATCTGTAATGAAATCTGATGCCCTCTTCCCGTGTGTCTGAAGAAAGCAACAGTGTACTCACACACACACACACACACACACACACACACGTATATATATGTATGGGGGGGGAAACACAAGACTGTAGCTCTCAGTGGTTGAGTCCAGCATGACCCAAGTGTGTGTCTCAGTCCCCAGCAGCACACAAACACACAGAAGACCTACAGATCTACGTACAGACAGCTATTTCCTGATACTTTGAGCATTCCAAAGATTTCTAAAAATCAAATGACTTAATGACATTTAGTATGGCGAGCAATTTTTAAATTGTGTACTTAGCAGAATATTTATATGGTTCTTAATGGCCCAAGATTCTTAAAAGCTTCAAAGAATACCCTACATAATGTAAGTACTAGAAATTTTAATCATAAAGTCCTGTGAAAGTCAATGCAGTGACTAAAATAAGGCTCTCGATTCAGGAACTTCGTCCTTACTGAGCTCTGAAGAGCTCTGCTTTACTTAAAAATAGCAGGCATTGTTAGAGTGCCACTCAGCCACAAGACTCACGAACGCTAATAAGACAAGCTTGAATAATTTAGCATATACTAATTGAGGAAAAAAAGAAGCCAGTTACTTTTATCAGCTTGTAAAACACAAATGTTCTGTCTTTCACATCATATTTAGAAACTAAGAAAGCCTGGGCTATAAAAAATTGAAGACAGGTGTGAGCTGGACGCAGAGGAGCTGTGCATGGACCATGTGGAGTGACTTGGGGTCTGTGCTGCAGTCTGGGCCTCACAGGGTCAGCTGTCCACTGGGAAGCATGCTGGCGTGAGGAATGTCCCAGAACAGCATTCCACTCTGCACAGTGACCTACTTGCTTGTTTTCTAATAAAACATCTTTACCCAGATCATAACTGGTTTTGCTTTTAAGCAAAACCTCTGCCTTAGAAGCTGCCCTCAGTGCTACCTCTCCATTGCAGTCTACAATGTCTCCTTGCATAAAGACCCCAGTGTCTATGCGCTGAGGAAAAGGTGTGTCCGAAGTAAGATGTAGTTGGCGGTGCTTTCTTGCTAGCCATAGCATGAATGTCTACTGCAGCCCCCCTGTCCCTGCTGCCGTGACTGCACCACTGTTTACAGATGTAAACATCACTAACCTTGCTGAGGAATTATATTTCATTGCACTGACACTTCTTGAACAAGTGCACATGGTTTTGTGGCGAACAATCCTTTGTGCTCTGGAAGGCTTGAAAATGTTCATCCACTCTGCATCAGTCATATGTCCTGGGGCTTCGATGATGATGGTACTTGGGTGGCAGCACTTGGACTCGGACAGGTCATTGTCACCTATACAGACTTCATTTGGGACGCAGTAGGAGACTTCTGATGTTTCTATGGGGTCGTGACAGTCCCCGTCCAGCTTGCCTGGCTGTTTTGAGCAGCTGGACAGGCCCAGGTAGACATTGATGTCATGCCACTGCTTTTCATCAGACAGCGAGACGGAGCTTTCCGAGAGCTGTCTCTCTTCCATCTGAAGCTCCACTCCATTGCATTTTGGTGACTTTGCATGAACCTTGCATAGGGTAACTTTGCTTTCCGGTTCAGTCTGGATTTTTCCACCCAGAGAACAAGACTTTTGCTTCTCCAGTAAGTCTTTGGTAAATAGAGATGAGAGAGCAATTACACTTTTTTCCCCGAGTGCGGTATTAACCTGTAGCTTCTTCTCTCTGCAAGCATCACAAGAGCTCTTGTCTGACCTATTGTGCTGAGCCAACGGGACCTCAAACTTTTGATCCTTAACCAATGACTTCTGATTTCTCTCTCTTTTAATATCGGTTTTTGGGTAGTTATTGTCAAGGTCTGATAAACACATCTCCTTGCTACAGTGGCATTACAAAAAAATAGGAGTTATAAGATAGACTTGATACCACTAGCATCACCTCCCCGAAGCCTCATTAGTAGTGCTAAGTCCTGGTAAAGCCCATTAGTCTGCCCCCTATAGGACATAGGAAGCCTTTCTGAACACCAAGCCTGCATGCCCCACCCACTTCCATCCCCCACTCACTGTTTACCATCAAAACAACAGCAACAAAGTCAAGACTACCACACAAATGCAACTAGACATTTTGTTAAGCCTTCCTCTAAGGTTTTCCTATCAGAGATTCCATCAATTTGATTTAAGATAGGTTTTCACATTGTAGCCTAACCTGGTCAAGAAATTGTGATCTTTCTGTGTACAAGGAATACAGGTGTGCACACCATGCCTGGTCACACCATGCCTGGTTTATATTATATATTATATTTAGAAAGACAACTCAACAGCTTTCTTTCTATGATGGCATGAACCACTTTTCTGGTTTTTTTTTTACTTTATAAATGGATTGACTGATTGTGTGTGTGTCTTTCTTTCTTTTCTTCTTTTTTAGTGTTTTTGTGACATGTTCTCACTAAGTCATCCTAGCTGGTTTTAAAACTAATGGCAGCCTTCCCTTCCACTGGGATTACAGGTCTATGCTGGCATGCTCACTGTAAAGCCACTGTACTTTTCTGGGGGAAAGGGAGGGAGAGAGAGAGAGAGAGAGAGAGAGAGAGAGAGAGAGAGAGAGAGAGAGAGAGAATGGAAGTTAGAGGCCAATCTATGGCAGTTGCTTCTCTCCTTCTAATACACGAGGTCTAGGAATTAAACTCAGGTCTGTAGGCCTGTGGTACATGCCATTAACTCTGCAACCATTCCAGCAGGCAGGCTTGGGCCATTTCTAGGGAGCAACCTCAACTCATCCAGTGCCTCTCAGTGGCAATAAAGTTCAAAGAGGAAAAAAGATGTCTGTTAAAGGCTTGAAAGAGAACACTGAGTGTGTCTGGGGTCTACAGGTAGCAGCAACAGATGGGACAAGGAGCAATTGATGGCAACCCCCTGCAGAGAGCATCAAGACAGAAGTAGAGCACAGCACAGTGACTCCTAGTGCCACCTGCAATACAGCCTCTCAACACCCTGTCCCTGCAGCCACTAACTCCAGTCTCCCCAGGGAAAGGAGCTGGCATCACCAGCCATTGCCAATCTAGTTCAGACGTCATAGTTGTCTGTAGATTGGGGACTCGCAGCTCTCTCTCCTGGAAAAGTACAGTGGCTTTACAGTGAGCATGCCAGCACAGACTGGAATCCCAGTGGAAGGGAAGACTACCATTAGCCAGGATGACTTAGTGAGTACATGTCACAAAAACATTAAAAAAAAAAGAGAAGCCGGGCGTGGTGGCGCACGCCTTTAATCTCAGCACTCGGGAGGCAGAGGCAGGCAGATTTCTGAGTTCCAGGACATCCTGGCCTACAGAGTGAGTTCCAGGACAGCCAGGGCTACACAGAGAAACCCTGTCTCAAAAAGAAAATAATCAAAAAATAAAAAAGAAGAGAGAGAGAGAGAGAGAGAGAGAGAGAGAGAGAGAGAGAGAGAGAGAGAGAGAGAGAGAGAGAGAGAGAGAGAGAGGCTGGCTGGTTGTGGGCGCACATCTTTAATCCCAGCACTTGGGAGGCAGAGGTAGGCGGATCCCTGCAAGTTGGATGCCAGCCAGGTTTGCAGACTGAGTGAATTCCAGGACAGCCAGGGTTACACAGAGAAACCCTGTCTCGAAAAAACAAAATCAAAAACAAAAACAAAAAGAAAGGAAAGAAAAAGAAAAAGAGAGAACACGAGGGCGAAGAGACGGTCTTCAGCTGTGGCAGTCTCTCTGCGCTAATGCTTCAGTTTTACGATCATCCCCACAGTTCTTATCAGTGAGGGAAGGGTGCCTCCTATTAACAGGCAAACAAACCAGAGGATCACAGCTCCTGCTGCAGCCGCTGATGCAGCCCTCACATTATTCTTTAAGGTAGGCATCACATCCCATAGATCTTACTCCCTATGCTGATCCCAGCAACTACACCCTGGAAGTGCTGCCTTAATAAAGGCCTGGCCATCTCTGTAGCATCTATTCCAGTTCAGAGCCTTCTACCCACAGACACACAAACCTGGTCCATGATTTTATTTTTGTTATCACCTACAGATCACATCTAACAATTCTTACATCATACCCCCATAGGACTAGAATTACCCTAAGTATTAGTGCGCCCAGATCTATAGCCGATTGTACAAGCAGCAGCAGTAGGTACAGCGAGTACAGAGTAAAACTAACCTCATGGAAGCAGAAATCAACACCAGTAGCATAGGCTAAGGTTACCTGCACTCCAGGGCCTTTGGTTCCTCCATCTTTAAGCTGTGTATTTGTATTAATTCCTGAGAATTTTCTATATTGAAATTAAGAAACTGCAGGTCACTCTGCTGTTTTACATAAATCTGCCAGAGATATCAACAAATCAATATAATAAAAACCAAACCAAACTGAATCAATAGTTTGGCTTTGAAATCTTAATAGACCAGACAGTTTGCTTTGCTGTTTCCTATGGTTCCAACAGGACATTTCCATATATCTCGTCTCCTAACCGCTAATTCCCACAGCCAAGACTATGCACTATGCTAACTATGACAAATGTTGGATGTAGTGAAGATCTAGAAGGGACCATCAACAAAATCAACAGGTACTGGGCAGTAGTGGTGCATGCCTTTAGTCTCAGCACTGGGGGGCAGAGGGAGGGCAGGAGAATCTCTGAGGTCCGGGCCAGCATGTCTACAAAGCAAGTTCCAGGATGCTCAGGGAAGGTGTCTCAAACACACACACACACACACACACACACACACACACACACACACACACACAGAGTCACAAAACTCCCACAAAATCAACAGGCTGATGGCTTCCTAATTCTCCAGTATCTCCCACCTGTGGTCACAGTGTAGACAGCTGGGACATACCTGTCTCAGATTCTGTAGCTCAGAATTTGTACGATCTTGCTTTGACTTTGCAATATCAAGTAATTCGTCTTTCCTCTTTTCCCTCTCGACTGTACAGGGAAAAAAATGATTGGGTATTTTTCACCAGCAATATCAACACATATCTCTCAAGTTCTAACAATTTAACAACTAACACTTTTGTTGTGGTCCTTAAAACTACAGAATGACTGGTAAAGGCTTTAATCTGTGATTCTGAACGGATCCTTCATAAAACAAGAAAATACACAATATAACTACTGTTAAGTCAAAAGGATTTAAAAATATATGCATGTGCTTATAAGAAAATATGCATACAATAAACCTGAAAGCAAGCCAGGCACCGGAGTACACATCTGTGATCGCATCACTTGGGAGTTGGAGGTGAGAAACTCAGGAGTTCAAGGGCGGCCTGGGTTACATGAGATCCTAACTCAAAATAACAACAAACAAACAAAACCAAAGCCTGAGAGCAAGTACTGAGACACAGTCGCTACTCACCGAGAAGGGTCCCTCTATTAGGTTGGCCTTGAACTTATGTCCCTCTTGAAGCCTCTAGGTGTAGGAACTGTGGAATCCTATCACCCCTGGCCAAGGACTCATTTTTATTTTTAAAGATTTAACTGTTTCGATTATATGTATGTGAGTGCTTGCGTGTGTGTGTGTGTGTGTGTGTGTGTGTGTGTGTGTGTGTGCACGCGCGGGCGCCACACACCACACTCAGAAGAGAGCACCAGGTCCCTTGGACATTTGTGAGCTGTCAGCAACCGTGAGTGCTGGTGACTGAATCTGTCCTGAACAGCTGAGCCATCTCTCCAGTCCTGGGCATTTGTTTTAAACAAGCTGAGTTTGGTCGTGTGTACCTGTGATCCCAGCTACTCTCTCTCTTTGTGTTTTTATACACACGCATACACAACTTGCTCAGTCAGTAGACTATGACTTGGCCATATATGATTTCAAGGCTGACCCCTTGGTGCTAGATAACCAACTGGGAGCTCTTCCCAGGGACCCACCTGTATTTTTACTGACTTATTGTGTTTATTTTTAAAGTAATTGCAGGCACACATGTGCTATAGCACACTTATGGAGGACAGAGGATTTGAGACTTAGCTCTCCTCTTCCACATGTGGGTCTTAGGGATCAAACTCAGCTTATCAGCCATGACAGCAAACATTTTGCTCACTGACCCATCTTGCCAGCCTTTATTTATTTATCTATCTATTTATTTATTTACACACAATGTTATACACGTGGAAGTCAGAGAGCAACTTGCAAGAATCAGTTCTCTCAAGGATTGATGTCAATGCTCAGGCGTGGCAACACAGGCTTCTCCTGGACGAACCATCTCTAGAGCCTATTCTCCTCTGCTTCTGCGAGACAGTCTCTCCCTGAATCTGGCTGACTATGAGTGTAGCCAGGGTAGAACCCAGAAGGTCTCAAGGGTCTTCCATCTGTTACCCTGAGAGCTGGGTAATTTCAGGGATATCTGGGTTGGTGCTGGGGGCTGGGATCCATCTGGCCTCTGGATTACAAAGCAAATACTCTTTTTTTGTGGTTTTTCGAGACAGGGTTTCTCTGTATAGCCCTGGCTGTCCTGGAAGTCCTTTTGTAGACCAGGCTGGCCTCGAACTCAGAAATCTGCCTGCCTCTGCCTCCCAAGTGCTGGGATTAAAGGCGTGCGCCACCACGCCCAGCCACAAAGCAAATACTCTTAACCACTGAGCTACCTCTGTATCTCCACTATGTTTAGTTTTGGAACAGGTTCCTGTGTAATTCAGGCTGGCCTTGACCATCTTATGTACCCAAAGTAGGCCGTGAGCTCTGATCCTTCTGCCTCTACATCTCGAGGCCTGAGATTACAGGCAAACGCCACCGTACCCAGCGTGATGCTGAGTCTTAGAATAACCTCCTTATGCTAGAAGCAGTTCTAGCATAAGCAGCCATGTTTCCTTGTTCCAGACAGTGGTGTGCAAGGCTGCACAGATGAGGGCTCAGAGTGCAGTGGGTCTGTCTATTTCTACAGGTTGGTTCCAGAAACCAAAGAGTGTGTATGAAGTTGTGCTAATAGCTCTTCCTGAGCACAAGACAGCGTGGAGGAAGGTGCTCTGCGGTGTCTGAGTCTGGCTGAGGCTCTGCCTTTCACTGACTGTAGCCTGCGGCTCCATTCCCAGCAGTCAAGACACACTAGAATCTCTGTGAGTTCGAGGCCAGCATGGTCTACAAAGTGAATTCCAGGACAACCAAGGCACCACAGAAAAACCCTGTCTCAAACAAAACAAAACAAAACAAAAAAACAACAACAAAAACCAAACAAACTGTTTTTGAAACAAGAATGTATAATTGTCTTCAGCAGAAAGACAATTAGTTGAGGGAATGTTTTTAAAAGTTAATTCCAAAATGGATTACAGTTTTATTTAGTAAGTCTCATTCTATTTTATTTATTTTTTATTTTTATTTTTTTTTATTTTTTTTTTGGTTTTTCGAGACAGGGTTTCTCTGTATAGCCCTGGCTGTCCTGGAACTCACTCTGTAGACCAGGCTGGCCTCGAACTCAGAAATCCCCCTGCCTCTGCCTCCCGAGTGCTGGGATCAAAGGCATGCGCCACCACGCCCGGCTAGCAAGTCTCATTCTATGAACCAAGAAAACTTTTATATCCATGAATCAAGGGTGGGTTGGGTATGATGGTCCAGTTCAGGATCACACTGGAGGCTGATGGTATATAAAGCAACCTGTAAACTAGGCTGTGTCTTCTGACTTCCCATGCAGTGTCGTGTGTATGCATGTATGTATGCATGTATCTTAATGTAATATGCAGGCAGTTGAAGACCTACACGATATTGACCTTTGGCAATATATCTTGGAATACACTAGAGGAGAATCAATCACTGTCTTCGAATCACTGGCTTAGTCCTAATTCTCTGTGGCCGGTAAGTGTCTAGGCTTTAGTGGAATCACATACACACTGACCCAGACTGATTTCAACTGTAAAGTGGCAAATACACTGTACATTTAGTTACACACAAGACACAACTTAAGACAGAAATCCTAGAACTAATGAACACAGTGCCTTCTAGTGGTGAAATTGGCAATCCTTAAAAGGGAGATTAAATGAAGGATTCCACTGTGTTTAAAAATTCTAAAGATAATAATGCTCTATTTCCCTTTACTCTGTAGGAATTTATTCTCCTCTTTAAATGAATGGGATTGAGGAGAGGAATAGCTGGGCCAAAAATGTTTATCTAATTTTCTCTTTGAAATTCTCTCTCTAAATCTATGATTTTCCTAACACAATGGCTGACACGAGAGCCCTGACGGGCAGGAGGATGAGCAGGCTCAGTGTGTGCAGGGAGAAGGGAGTTCAGGTCTGCAGGGCCGGGATGTGCTGTGTGGTGGGAAAGCTTGGGATGAGTGCACGACACTCAATAAGGAAAACTCATGCCTTGCTTCCTTACTTTGGGCTACACCAGTACAACAATACACAAGTGCTCTCCCAACTTAGTGACCATAGGTAATTAGTTAGTAAAACTGAATGCTGAATTCCTAACGTTTTAAGTGCTGGAGCCCAGCTCTAGTGCTAGAGAAGTATTCTAGACATTAGGTTATGGCCTGACCTCTGAACTCCTAGATGTTCATGTAGTATCTGTGGAATTATAAATACTCTCCCCTCATCAATCCATAAGGTTCTTTTAAAATGTTATTACTTCTGATTCTCTGCCTCTGCCTCCCAAATTCTGGGATTACAAATTATATACCCAGGTCCAGCTGCTCCTGCTGGGGACTGAGGCTTGGCATGTGGGTGGGCACTTCAGCAGCTGGGCTACACTCCTCCCCTGAAATGAACTCTCCAGAAGGAAGGTTTTGGGTTTTTTTATCGAGAAGGATAATGACCCATTCAAGCTGGATAAGAATGTAGTTGAAAACAGCTACTTGGAGGAGAATAAAAATATTAGAATGCAGGCCCAGTCCCTTACCAATTCTTCAAAGGACAGGGGCAAAATACCAAAAGTCTATTTTGAGGGAGGTGTACATCTTTTAGCCTATGACAAAAAGATGACGTTACAAACATGCAACTGTTCAAATACTTCAATCTCATTCTCTCACCAGTAAAAACTAGTTCATCGTGCAGACAGCTTTTCTCTTGCTTGAGCCGAATGATCTCCTCTCGTTGTTCGTTGTTTTCTGTTGTCTTCTCATTTAGATCCTCTTCACGGGTAGAAGGAAGAAAAATCCTCAAGTAAGTGCCAGCCTCCTGGGAGACACAGCACTACTCAAAGAACCCACGTCCTCAGCAGCTCCGGAGGACTCCGGTGGGTCTACAGTCAATGCGCACACAACACTACTCAAAGAACCCACGTCTGCAGCAGCTCCGGAGGACTCCGGTGGGTCTACAGTCAATGTGCACACAACACTACTCAAAGAACCCACGTCCTCAGCAGCTCCGGAGGACTCCGGTGGGTCTACAGTCAATGCGCGCTGGGTCGTTCACTACCTCTGGCCTGGCCTCTCTTGCTGTAACCCAAGGAGCACAGAGCAACCTTTACAAATAAAAACTCCTTGTGCCACTTCCTGGCAAGGAGTCCTCCCTTCTGTACTCAGGTGAACCCCAATGTAGTGGCTAGTTTGTGTCAACTTGACACAGCTGGAGTTATCACAGAGAAAGGAGTTTCAGTTGGGGAAATGCCTCCACGAGATCCAGCTGTAAGGCATTTTCTCAATTAGTGATCAAGTGGGGAGGGCCCCTTGTGGGTGGTGCCATCTCTGGGCTGATAGTCTTGGGTTCTATAAGAGAGCAGGCTGAGCAAGCCAGGGAAGCAAGCCAGTAAAGAACATCCCTCCATGGCTTCTGCATCAGCTCCTACTTTCTGACCTGCTTGAGTTCCAGTCCTGCATCCTTTGATGATCAACAGCAGTATGGAAATGTAAGCCGAATAAACCCTTTCCTCCCCAACTGATTCTTGGTCATGATGTTTGTGCAGGAATAGAAACCCTGACTAAGACACCCAAGTTCCTTACTGTAAACAGCAAGGCCCACAGTGACACCACCCTCCTTGCTCCCTACCACCACCACCCTTTTTCTCTCCGTTCCTTGACTGCCTCTGGGATAAAGAAGAAATGCTTTGGGTTTTGTTCCCACTCTTGGTGAAGAGCTTCTGACTCTCTTGGAACTCAGAATTCACTCTGGAGAGGCCCCAGCTCTGCACATGGAGCCACTCCATCTGCAGCTGGAGTTTCTGAAGAAACAGCAAAGCGCTTCCCTGAGCTTCCGGAATCTTCCAGCAAATGACAGAGGCTGCTCCGGAGGCTGTGAAAACCCTACTTTCCCACCAGTTCAGTTGGTTAGTGAGACATGTGTGAGGTTTCCATGGATTTGGGACTGGTGTCTTAATGGGTATAGTCTCGTGGGACATGAACTTGTGGGATCTGTCACTAACTTCAGGTACACAGATCCCATCAAAAGCACCAAACTGAATTGTCTGTGCACCCAACTCATAAAGGAAACATACAGAGTTCCTTTTTTTCCAAGAAGGAAACAAATAAACCCAGAATGTCCCCACTTACAGTCCATTCTGGCCTCTTCATTTGTTCTTCCTGTTTTCTGCCTAGAAGGTTCTCAGTCGGGTTCTGGCTAGTTCTGTCTACAGTCCAGTCATAGCTCAAATACTAACTCTTTAAATTTACTTTCTCAGTCAACTGGTCTAAACAAGTTTCTCTCCCTTGCTCTCTGTTCTACTTCCCACTACCCTACTTTAAAAATGTGTTAAATAAGGCTGGAAGGGTGACTCAGCAGTTAGGAGAACTGACTGCTCTTCCAGAGGTCCTGAGTTCAATTCCCAGCAACCACATGGTGGCTCACAACCATCTGTAATCGGATCTAATGTCCTCGTCTGGTGCGTCTGAAGACAGAATACATAAAATAAATAAATATTTTTTTAAATAAGTACTAGGTTAATCAAGTACTCATAGTATATAAGTATTGACACAACAGACTTATACTTGAACATCTTACTTGGTCCACGCACACACTCATTAAACACTGATGAACAATAGTGTTCACCTACTGTTGGTGCCATGCTGATGACCCACTACTGTCATGAAGCATATGAAATGATGGCTTTAGCTGACATTATAAATGTAGAGAGGACTTGAGACTATTGGTGAAGTCATGGTAAGCCCAAGATTGTAAAAATGCTGTGTCCTTTACTTTAAATTGGTCAAGATAAAAATTTCAGATTTAGGGAGTATGGCTGAGACAGGGTCACATTCAGCCTAGGCTGGGCTTTGAAATCCCTGTGTAGTGGAGGATGACTTTGAATTCATGACGCTCTGTCTCCCTTGTAAGTGCTGGTACCTGCACTACTTACTATGCCTGGCTCCATCTCAGAACCTCTTAATTAAAACAGTTAATCTGAGAACAGACAACCACCCTCTCACATTCTGCTCAGGCTTGAAGCAGAACTGGCCTGATGAGAAGCCTGGCCGGGTCTAGGCTAAAACAACCAACTTGTTTGGACCAACTCCAGTGCCTGGACTTTAACACCCACTGCACTCACACTGCTGTTGTTCATTACACAGCATGTATCGGCAACAGCCACCTGATACAGACAAGTGAACTGGAGTAGGATTCTTTTAAAAATATGATTCAGGGTTAGAGATTTTGTAAGTATAAAGTCCCAGGTTCAGTCCTCTGCTCTAAAAAAAAAAGATGCAGTCTAACCACAATTGTGTTATATCACAAAATGTGTGGCATAAATGCTATATAAATGAAACAGACATCGAATGTTAGGATCTATAGTCAGGAATACGTCCCCCTCAAGTATAAAACTAAGAGAAATCAGAAACAGTGAATCCCAGAGACAATGTACTACTAACTTAAACTGTCATTTCCTTACCTTTCAGTTTATTGACTTCAATCCTAAGTGCCTTCAATTTCTGCTTATAATCTTGCTTTTCTTTCACAACACAAGTCTCTGCCATCTTGGCATCACGTAAAGCATGCTCTAACAATTTAAATTTACCCGAACAATCTGAAATGTGATTGGCTGCCTCAATAATATCTTTGTCCTAAAAACCAAGGGGAAAACAGTTAGGCCATATTTTAAATTCCAACTAATCAGTAAGGTCACTCTTACCTAGACTGCATTGTGCAGTGAACTCATTTCTTTTTTTTTTTTTTTTTTTTCCAAGACAGGGTTTCTCTGTGTAGCCCTGGCTGTCCTGGAACTCACTCTGTAGACCAGGCTGGTCTGGAACTCAGAAATCTACCTGTCTCTGCCTCCCAAGTGCTAGGATTAAAGGCGTGCGCCATCACTGCCTGGTATAGAAAGACATTCTTATGTGACCATGGTACTGTAACCGCCATTTCAGTTTTGTTGGCTGGCTTTTGAACCTACGTGTAACATGACATCTTACTCTCTCTTGAAAAGTTGAAAACCAGATAATTTTTTAGACAGGTTCTCTTTACATAGCCCTGGATGTCCTGGAACTTGCTATAAAGACTGGGTTAACCTCCAACTCACAGAGATCTACCTACCTCTGCTTCCTAGTACTGAGACTGAAGGCATGCACCACCACATCCAGCAAGAATCACACAGCTTGATGGCCACACTACACTGTTCAGCAAGTGAGTTGACAGCTCTTAGATGGGGGGAGGGGAGATATTATTCCCTGGATCAAAGCTAAGTCCTGTGGGGCCCATATTTCTACCTACTTTCAGCTTGTTAAAAGGACAGACAGACTCTCAGGACCTCATTCAACCAACATGCTGCATTAAAAGCTTTTGTGGTTGAAGCTGAAGTTATGAGAAAGGCATCTGCTTGCTGTAATAGACATCACACTAGGTGGCCGGGGAGGAAGCTTAGTGGTAGAACACTTGCCCAGCATGTGTGAGGTGCCAAGCTCAATCCTTAGTCTTGGGGACACTTGCCGACATACCATGATTAACAAGTGTACCTCCCTGAGCACACCTATCACGACAGCAGGACCAAACATGCACATTTTGGGGAAAAAAACAAACAAACAGAAGCCCTTACAAACTCAGTAGGCTAAGAGGGAGATAGAGGGTTGGGCAAACTACTTAGTTGCCACTGGGAGACTGGGCAATGATGGTACTCATCTGGAATCTCAGCATTCTGGAGGCTGAAAGAATTGGTGAGTCCTAGACTAGCCTGGACTACATTACAAGTTTCAGGCCAGCAGACAAAATAAAACAAAATCAAAACCAGTGGAGGGGCTAAAAATGTCCCTCAGTGGTACATTATTTACCTAGCAGGCAAAAGGCCCTGGGTTCAGCCCTCAGTATCATAAATAAGGAAATTTGTTTTATTAAACATAACAATAACCCAAACAAGAAAAGTTCATGACTAGGTCAGTTTAAAAGTTAACAAGCAGGTAAGCCAATTACAAGAGACAATTTCTTCAGTTTATGTCAGCCTGGAAGGAGGAGCTTAGGAGCTCCTTACTCTGTCTGACTACATCCTGATAGGCATGTGCTGCTAGCAGAGTCTATTTCCCTCAAACAGACCTCTGACTATGGGAGTTCTGCATCTTCATGAACACACTGCACTGTCCTAACATGGAGGAAGCAACTTCATTATTCCCCAGGCTCCGTCAGTGCTGTGGTGGCAACTATTTATACTAAAGCTAATTCTACAAATTTTAGCATTTTCGCTTTAATTTTCAGAAAGCTTGCTCATGACCATGTTCCAACATTAATGTCAGGAAGTCAATGGCACACATTTGCAAATGTCCTAACCACGCCAACGTAATCGCCCTGCTTAGCAGCTGCCAAAAGCTCAGAGGAACGCCCACTCTCTCTTTCTGAGGACTCCATGCTTCACACTCTACCAGTGTTTGACAGCTTCCACTTTTCTTTTTCGAGACAGAGTTTCTGTGTAGCCCTGGCTATTCTGGCGCTCCATCTGTAGACCAGGCTGGCCTCGAACTCACAGAGGTCCACCTGCCTCTGTCTCCAGAATGCTGGCATTAAAGGCTTACACTACCACTACCCTGCTTCCTCCTGGTTTCATGGCCAAGCATCTAATGGCCAGTAATTTCAGGAGAACTCCTGCAGATACCTGGGGACACAAAGTCCCGAGGCTATGGGAGCACAGTGTCAGGCTGTCCCTTTCATCTGTGAGAGCAGAAGGTGAGGTGAGCAGCCCTGGCAGCTGTCTCTGGGCTGCTAAGCACTCAGGGAAGGCTGGTGTGTGGGGCGAGCTCTGTAAGCTGCAGAGCGCTCTGAGGTGGATGGATGGCATTTCAATTACCTTTAGCTTTATCATGGTAGTGAGAGCCTGCTCTCTAGCTTGCAATTGTCCTACCTGAGCAGAGAGGTCCACTAATGTGCTGCTGAGATTCTCATTTCTAGCCTACAAGAGAACAGCACAGAAAACACTAATTAAGTCTGTTAACACTTCCACTGTGCCACCAACCACAATCGACACTCATTTCTGTTGTTTGTTTTTTTTTT
>NC_034612.1:13874306-13875823 GCF_900095145.1 Mus pahari | reverse complement strand
AGAGGCAGGTGGATTTTTGAGTTCGAGGCCAGCCTGGTCTACAAAGTGAGTTCCAGGACAGCCAGGGCTATACAGAGAAACCCTGTCTCAAAAAAAAATAAAATAAAATAAAAAATAAAAAATAAAAAGTTCTGGGAATGTAAAGCATTTGCATCATCAAGGCCCTGGAAAGAGGGAAGAGGAGGGGAGACAGAACAGGGGAGGGATGAGAGTGGCAAAGGAAAGTGGAGGGGAGGGATCCAGAATCTACAAAGCCATATTTGAAGCTACCGAAACCTGAATATTCTTATTTCAGACTTTGAGAAAGGTTTTCTGAAAGAACCCATTGTTGTTAGACTGGACAGTGCTTCTAAAGGAAACAGCAAAACCCTTTATATTGGGGCTGGAGAGATGGCTCAGTGGTTAAGACCACCGACTGCTCTTCCAGAGGTCCTGAGTTCAAATCCCAGCAACCACATGGTGGCTCACAACTACCTGTAATGGGATCCAGTGCCCTCTTCTGGTGTACTCATATACATTAAATAAGTAAGTAAATAAATAAATCTTTTAAAATTTTTTTTATAAAAACCCTTTATGTTTATGGGTGGATGAAACTTCATCCAAGCACAGAACACTCCTGTGCTGAACTGTGCAGGAAGCAGGGAGAGCACAGAACTAAAATGGACAGAACACACACACTTCAAGCCTCCATGCACACACATCTGCTTTTAATGGTGACATTTGAAGTTAATTTTTCTGTAACTGAAACCCAGAACTCAGACTAACAAAGTTCACCAAAAACTAAAGCCAACCTCAAGGTCTTCCGAGAGGAGGGCGGAGTGTGTGGCCTTCTGAGCCATCTCCTGGAGCTGCTGCTGCGTCCTCTGAAGAGCTGCCTGGCATTCTGCTTGATTGGACTCCAGGGTCTTGACCTTCTTCATCAGTGACTTGATTATGTCAGTTCTTTTATGCAGCTCACCTGAGGGGAATTTCAGTCACTGTGTCTGCACTGAGACATACTAAGCAGCACTTTCAAAATCAGGGGTTATGAAATAAAGGTCTGATGAACATTTTTAAAACACGTTACTGTGAAATGCACAATGCCATGTACATTCCAGAAATAAACACTGGCACCAACCAGAAGTCACCTTCCCACACATAATCTCTGTTCATCTCCACTTTCCAGCCACTGCCCGCATCCCGGAATAACCACTTCCTGGCTGCCCACCCATGCCCCGTGCAAGGATGGTAGGCCAGGCACCTGCCCACCACTGACCTACACTCCAGGCCAACATCCTTGTTTTTTACTACTACTGTTCTCCTATCTACCTCTGCATCCACCTCCAAAGTCTAATCTGACCCATATACAAACAGAAGTATATGCCGGTGTTGGTCTCTGCACTTGTAAGACCCCAAGGGCCACCAGAGTCTAATCTGACCCATATACAAACAGAAGTATGTGCCGGTGTTGGTCTCTGCACTTGTAAGACCCCGAGGGCCACCAGAGTCTAATCTGACCCATATACAAACAGAAGTAT